>NW_026019230.1:10000-20000 GCF_917208135.1 Athalia rosae
CTCGTTGGATCGAAAAATTTTCAAAGTCCGAAAGAGTCGCGCATCACTCGTTGATCGAAAAATTTTCAAAGTCCGAAAGAGTCGCGCATCACTCGTTGGATCGAAAAATTTTCAAAGTCCGAAAGAGTCGCGCATCACTCGTTGGATCGAAAAATTTTCAAAGTCCGAAAGAGTCGCGCATCACTCGTTGGATCGAAAAATTTTCAAAGTCCGAAAGAGTCGCGCATCACTCGTTGGATCGAAAAATTTCAAAGTCCGAAAGAGTCGCGCATCACTCGTTGATCGAAAAATTTTCAAAGTCCGAAAGAGTCGCGCATCACTCGTTGGATCGAAAAATTTTCAAAGTCCGAAAGAGTCGCGCATCACTCGTTGGATCGAAAATTTTCAAAGTCCGAAAGAGTCGCGCATCACTCGTTGGATCGAAAAATTTTCAAAGTCCGAAAGAGTCGCGCATCACTCGTTGGATCGAAAAATTTTCAAAGTCCGAAAGAGTCGCGCATCACTCGTTGGATCGAAAAATTTTCAAAGTCCGAAAGAGTCGCGCATCACTCGTTGGATCGAAAATTTTCAAAGTCCGAAAGAGTCGCGCATCACTCGTTGGATCGAAAAATTTTCAAAGTCCGAAAGAGTCGCGCATCACTCGTTGGATCGAAAAATTTTCAAAGTCCGAAAGAGTCGCGCATCACTCGTTGGATCGAAAATTTTCAAAGTCCGAAAGAGTCGCGCATCACTCGTTGGATCGAAAAAATTTTCAAAGTCCGAAAGAGTCGCGCATCACTCGTTGGAAACGAAAATTTTCAAAGTCCGAAGAGTCGCGCATCACTCGTTGGATCGAAAAATTTTCAAAGTCCGAAAGAGTCGCGCATCACTCGTTGGATCGAAAAATTTTCAAAGTCCGAAAGAGTCGCGCATCACTCGTTGGATCGAAAAATTTTCAAAGTCCGAAAGAGTCGCGCATCACTCGTTGGATCGAAAAATTTTCAAAGTCCGAAAGAGTCGCGCATCACTCGTTGGATCGAAAATTTTCAAAGTCCGAAAGAGTCGCGCATCACTCGTTGGATCGAAAATTTTCAAAGTCCGAAAGAGTCGCGCATCACTCGTTGGATCGAAAAATTTTCAAAGTCCGAAAGAGTCGCGCATCACTCGTTGGATCGAAAAATTTTCAAAGTCCGAAAGAGTCGCGCATCACTCGTTGGATCGAAAAATTTTCAAAGTCCGAAAGAGTCGCGCATCACTCGTTGGATCGAAAATTTTCAAAGTCCGAAAGAGTCGCGCATCACTCGTTGGATCGAAAATTTTCAAAGTCCGAAAGAGTCGCGCATCACTCGTTGGATCGAAAAATTTTCAAAGTCCGAAGAGTCGCGCATCACTCGTTGGATCGAAAAATTTTCAAAGTCCGAAAGAGTCGCGCATCACTCGTTGGAACGAAAAATTTTCAAAGTCCGAAAGAGTCGCGCATCACTCGTTGGATCGAAAAATTTTCAAAGTCCGAAAGAGTCGCGCATCACTCGTTGGATCGAAAAATTTTCAAAGTCCGAAAGAGTCGCGCATCACTCGTTGGATCGAAAAATTTTCAAAGTCCGAAAGAGTCGCGCATCACTCGTTGGATCGAAAAATTTTCAAAGTCCGAAAGAGTCGCGCATCACTCGTTGGATCGAAAAATTTTCAAAGTCCGAAAGAGTCGCGCATCACTCGTGGATCGAAAAATTTTCAAAGTCCGAAAGAGTCGCGCATCACTCGCTTGGATCGAAAAATTTTCAAAGTCCGAAAGAGTCGCGCATCACTCGTTGGATCGAAAAATTTTCAAAGTCCGAAAGAGTCGCGCATCACTCGTTGGATCGAAAAATTTTCAAAGTCCGAAAGAGTCGCGCATCGACTCGTTGGATCGAAAAATTTTCAAAGTCCGAAAGAGTCGCGCATCACTCGTTGGAACGGAAAATTTTCAAAGTCCGAAAGAGTCGCGCATCACTCGTTGGATCGAAAAATTTTCAAAGTCCGAAAGAGTCGCGCATCACTCGTTGGATCGAAAAATTTTCAAAGTCCGAAAGAGTCGCGCATCACTCGTTGGATCGAAAAATTTTCAAAGTCCGAAAGAGTCGCGCATCACTCGTTGGATCGAAAAATTTTCAAAGTCCGAAAGAGTCGCGCATCACTCGTGGAACGAAAAATTTTCAAAGTCCGAAAGAGTCCGCGCATCACTCGTTGGATCGAAAAATTTTCAAAGTCCGAAAGAGTCGCGCATCACTCGTTGGATCGAAAAATTTTCAAAGTCCGAAAGAGTCGCGCATCACTCGTTGGATCGAAAAATTTTCAAAGTCCGAAAGAGTCGCGCATCACTCGTTGGATCGAAAAATTTTCAAAGTCCGAAAGAGTCGCGCATCACTCGTTGGATCGAAAAATTTTCAAAGTCCGAAAGAGTCGCGCATCACTCGTTGGATCGAAAATTTTCAAAGTCCGAAAGAGTCGCGCATCACTCGTTGGATCGAAAAATTTTCAAAGTCCGAAAGAGTCGCGCATCACTCGTTGGATCGAAAAATTTTCAAAGTCCGAAAGAGTCGCGCATCACTCGTTGGATCGAAAAATTTTCAAAGTCCGAAAGAGTCGCGCATCACTCGTTGGATCGAAAAATTTTCAAAGTCCGAAAGAGTCGCGCATCACTCGTTGGATCGGAAAAATTTTCAAAGTCCGAAAGAGTCGCGCATCACTCGTTGGATCGAAAAATTTTCAAAGTCCGAAAGAGTCGCGCATCACTCGTTGGATCGAAAAATTTTCAAAGTCCGAAAGAGTCGCGCATCACTCGTTGGAACGAAAAATTTTCAAAGTCCGAAAGAGTCGCGCATCACTCGTTGGAACGAAAAATTTTCAAAGTCCGAAAGAGTCGCGCATCACTCGTTGGATCGAAAAATTTTCAAAGTCCGAAAGAGTCGCGCATCACTCGTTGGAACGAAAAATTTTCAAAGTCCGAAAGAGTCGCGCATCACTCGTTGGATCGAAAAATTTTCAAAGTCCGAAAGAGTCGCGCATCACTCGTTGGATCGAAAAATTTTCAAGTCCGAAAGAGTCGCGCATCACTCGTTGGATCGAAAAATTTTCAAAGTCCGAAAGAGTCGCGCATCACTCGTTGGATCGAAAAATTTTCAAAGTCCGAAAGAGTCGCGCATCACTCGTTGGATCGAAAAATTTCAAGTCCGAAAGAGTCGCGCATCACTCGTTGGATCGAAAATTTTCAAAGTCCGAAGAGTCGCGCATCACTCGTTGGATCGAAAAATTTCAAAGTCCGAAAGAGTCGCGCATCACTCGTTGGATCGAAAAATTTCAAAGTCCGAAAGAGTCGCGCATCACTCGTTGGATCGAAAAATTTCAAAGTCCGAAAGAGTCGCGCATCACTCGTTGGATCGAAAAATTTTCAAAGTCCGAAGAGTCGCGCATCACTCGTTGGAACGAAAAAATTTTCAAAGTCCGAAAGAGTCGCGCATGCACTCGTTGGATCGAAAAATTTTCAAAGTCCGAAAGAGTCGCGCATCACTCGTTGGATCGAAAAATTTTCAAAGTCCGAAAGAGTCGCGCATCACTCGTGGATCGAAAAATTTTTCAAAGTCCGAAAGAGTCGCGCATCACTCGTTGGATCGAAAATTTTCAAAGTCCGAAAGAGTCGCGCATCACTCGTTGGAACGAAAATTTTCAAAGTCCGAAAGAGTCGCGCATCACTCGTTGGATCGAAAAATTTCAAAGTCCGAAAGAGTCGCGCATCACTCGTTGGATCGAAAAATTTTCAAAGTCCGAAAGAGTCGCGCATCACTCGTTGGATCGAAAAATTTTCAAAGTCCGAAAGAGTCGCGCATCACTCGTTGATCGAAAAATTTTCAAAGTCCGAAGAGTCGCGCATCACTCGTTGGATCGAAAAATTTTCAAAGTCCGAAAGAGTCGCGCATCACTCGTTGGATCGAAAAATTTTCAAAGTCCGAAAGAGTCGCGCATCACTCGTTGGATCGAAAAATTTTCAAAGTCCGAAGAGTCGCGCATCACTCGTTGGATCGAAAAATTTTCAAAGTCCGAAAGAGTCGCGCATCACTCGTTGGATCGAAAATTTTCAAAGTCCGAAAGAGTCGCGCATCACTCGTTGGATCGAAAAATTTTCAAAGTCCGAAAGAGTCGCGCATCACTCGTTGGATCGAAAATTTTCAAAGTCCGAAAGAGTCGCGCATCACTCGTTGGATCGAAAAAATTTTCAAAGTCCGAAAGAGTCGCGCATCACTCGTTGGAACGAAAAATTTTCAAAGTCCGAAAGAGTCGCGCATCACTCGTTGGAACGAAAAATTTCAAAGTCCGAAAGAGTCGCGCATCACTCGTGGATCGAAAAATTTTCAAAGTCCGAAAGAGTCGCGCATCACTCGTTGGATCGAAAAATTTTCAAAGTCCGAAAGAGTCGCGCATCACTCGTTGGATCGAAAAATTTTCAAAGTCCGAAAGAGTCGCGCATCACTCGTTGGATCGAAAAATTTTCAAAGTCCGAAAGAGTCGCGCATCACTCGTTGGATCGAAAAATTTTCAAAGTCCGAAGAGTCGCGCATCACTCGTTGGATCGAAAAATTTTCAAAGTCCGAAAGAGTCGCGCATCACTCGTTGGATCGAAAAATTTTCAAAGTCCGAACAGAGTCGCGCATCACTCGTTGGATCGAAAATTTTCAAAGTCCGAAAGAGTCGCGCATCACTCGTTGGATCGAAAAATTTTCAAAGTCCGAAAGAGTCGCGCATCACTCGTTGGATCGAAAAATTTTCAAAGTCCGAAAGAGTCGCGCATCACTCGTTGGATCGAAAAATTTTCAAAGTCCGAAAGAGTCGCGCATCACTCGTTGGATCGAAAAATTTTCAAAGTCCGAAAGAGTCGCGCATTCACTCGTTGGATCGAAAAATTTTCAAAGTCCGAAAGAGTCGCGCATCACTCGTTGGAACGAAAAATTTTCAAAGTCCGAAAGAGTCGCGCCATCACTCGTTGGATCGAAAAATTTTCAAAGTCCGAAAGAGTCGCGCATCACTCGTTGGATCGAAAAATTTTCAAAGTCCCGAAAGAGTCGCGCATCACTCGTTGGATCGAAAAATTTTCAAGTCCGAAAGAGTCGCGCATCACTCGTTGGATCGAAAAATTTTCAAAGTCCGAAAGAGTCGCGCATCACTCGTTGGAACGAAAAATTTTCAAAGTCCGAAAGAGTCGCGCATCACTCGTTGGATCGAAAAATTTTCAAAGTCCGAAAGAGTCGCGCATCACTCGTTGATCGAAAAATTTCAAAGTCCGAAAGAGTCGCGCATCACTCGTTGGATCGAAAAATTTTCAAAAGTCCGAAAGAGTCGCGCATCACTCGTTGGATCGAAAAATTTTTCAAAGTCCGAAAGAGTCGCGCATCACTCGTTGGATCGAAAAATTTTCAAAGTCCGAAAGAGTCGCGCATCACTCGTTGGATCGAAAAATTTTTCAAAGTCCGAAAGAGTCGCGCATCACTCGTTGGATCGAAAAATTTTCAAAGTCCGAAAGAGTCGCGCATCACTCGTTGGATCGAAAAATTTCAAAGTCCGAAAGAGTCGCGCATCACTCGTTGGATCGAAAAATTTTCAAAGTCCGAAAGAGTCGCGCATCACTCGTTGGATCGAAAAATTTTCAAAGTCCGAAAGAGTCGCGCATCACTCGTTGGATCGAAAAATTTTCAAAGTCCGAAAGAGTCGCGCATCACTCGTTGGATCGAAAAATTTTCAAAGTCCGAAAGAGTCGCGCATCACTCGTTGGATCGAAAAATTTTCAAAGTCCGAAAGAGTCGCGCATCACTCGTTGGAACGAAAAATTTTCAAAGTCCGAAAGAGTCGCGCATCACTCGTTGGAACGAAAAATTTTCAAAGTCCGAAAGAGTCGCGCATCACTCGTTGGATCGAAAAATTTTCAAAGTCCGAAAGAGTCGCGCATCACTCGTTGGATCGAAAAATTTTCAAAGTCCGAAAGAGTCGCGCATCACTCGTTGGATCGAAAAATTTTCAAAGTCCGAAAGAGTCGCGCATCACTCGTTGGATCGAAAAATTTTCAAAGTCCGAAAGAGTCGCGCATCACTCGTTGGATCGAAAAATTTTCAAAGTCCGAAAGAGTCGCGCATCACTCGTTGGATCGAAAAATTTTCAAAGTCCCAACGATTCTCGCATGGAACTAAGTTCCAACGTACTGCCAAATTTTTCAGGTCGCGTTGCTGTTTTGCCCCATAAGGAACACGTGTTATGACCGGCCGGCTCCGACGTCCGAGCGGCACCGTTGATACTTCATGCACCGAGCGGTCTCGACCGGTCGGTCGGCACCTAGTCCTCGGGTTTCGGAACTTTCGACTTGTTTCGGCCCGTATCTCGACATCCCTTTGCGGGTTTGTTGTCGGGGCTATGGTTTCGTCCTCACCGTGTCACGAACACGCAGACAAAAATTTTTTTCGAATTTTGAAAATTTTTCGTCTGAGCGGAGATTCGCACCACAGGCGTTCGTTTCGTTCCGGTAAGAACCACTCTCACGAGTTCAAAGTTTTTCCGAGCGCTCACGTTTCGCAGGGGCGAGTTCTTCGCTCCGTCTAGAAAATATGATTCAATTTGAATCGTCGACACTACATAACCGCGGGTCGGTGTCTAAGACCGAATGGCCCTTTATGCGGTGACCAGAAAGTCTTCTCTCGCAAGTCGAGGGAAGCAGTCGAACAGAGGCATCAACTCGCCACATTCCGTGCGTATCACAGTCTGTTCGCAGACGGTACACATTGATTTCCAATCGTACTCCCGACGCTTGCAATCTAGCCGAAGGATACGAGAAGGATAATTCGAACGATTTGCACCGGGGAGTCGACAAAAATTGTCTTCACCCGAGGAAACACAAAGTCGAACAGAGCGCTCTGAGCGCTAGTACGCGTACACAAGTTGTGCGGTACCAGATATACATATTATATTAAAACGTGTGGCCGACCGGGCAAAGACTCGGCGGCATGGGGCAACACACGAAAAGAGCTACCAATAACACAAAGCTCCCTGGTTGATCCTGCCAGTAGTCATATGCTTGTCTCAAAGATTAAGCCATGCATGTCTCAGTGCAAGCCATATTAAGGTGAAACCGCGAATGGCTCATTAAATCAGTTATGGTTTCTTAGATCGTACCCACATTTACTTGGATAACTGTGGTAATTCTAGAGCTAATACATGCAAACAGAGTTCCGACCAGAGATGGGAGGAATGCTTTTATTAGATCAAAACCAATCGGTGGCGGGTTCGTCCCGTCCGCCGTTTACTTTGGTGACTCTGAATAACTTTGGGCTGATCGCACGGTCTTGGTACCGGCGACGCATCTTTCAAATGTCTGCCTTATCAACTGTCGATGGTAGGTTCTGCGCCTACCATGGTTGTAACGGGTAACGGGGAATCAGGGTTCGATTCCGGAGAGGGAGCCTGAGAAACGGCTACCACATCCAAGGAAGGCAGCAGGCGCGCAAATTACCCACTCCCGGCACGGGGAGGTAGTGACGAAAAATAACGATACGGGACTCATCCGAGGCCCCGTAATCGGAATGAGTACACTTTAAATCCTTTAACGAGGATCAATTGGAGGGCAAGTCTGGTGCCAGCAGCCGCGGTAATTCCAGCTCCAATAGCGTATATTAAAGTTGTTGCGGTTAAAAAGCTCGTAGTTGAATCTGTGTCCCACGCTGTCGGTTCACCGCTCGCGGTGTTTAACTGGCATGATTGTGGGACGTCCTACCGGTGGGCTTAGCCTTTCGGGGCGGCCCAACTAATATCCCATCGCGGTGCTCTTCATTGAGTGTCGAGGTGGGCCGGTACGTTTACTTTGAACAAATTAGAGTGCTTAAAGCAGGCTATTTTCGCCTGAATACTGTGTGCATGGAATAATGGAATAGGACCTCGGTTCTATTTTGTTGGTTTTCGGAACCCCGAGGTAATGATTAATAGGAACAGATGGGGGCATTCGTATTGCGACGTTAGAGGTGAAATTCTTGGATCGTCGCAAGACGGACAGAAGCGAAAGCATTTGCCAAAAATGTTTTCTTTAATCAAGAACGAAAGTTAGAGGTTCGAAGGCGATCAGATACCGCCCTAGTTCTAACCATAAACGATGCCAGCTAGCGATCCGCCGAAGTTCCTCCGATGACTCGGCGGGCAGCTTCCGGGAAACCAAAGCTTTTGGGTTCCGGGGGAAGTATGGTTGCAAAGCTGAAACTTAAAGGAATTGACGGAAGGGCACCACCAGGAGTGGAGCCTGCGGCTTAATTTGACTCAACACGGGAAACCTCACCAGGCCCGGACACCGGAAGGATTGACAGATTGAGAGCTCTTTCTTGATTCGGTGGGTGGTGGTGCATGGCCGTTCTTAGTTGGTGGAGCGATTTGTCTGGTTAATTCCGATAACGAACGAGACTCTAGCCTGCTAAATAGGCGTACTTTCCGGTATCTCGAAGGCCCCCGGCTTCGGTCGGGAGGTTTTTACTACCGGCGTACAAATAAATCTTCTTAGAGGGACAGGCGGCTTCTAGCCGCACGAGATTGAGCAATAACAGGTCTGTGATGCCCTTAGATGTTCTGGGCCGCACGCGCGCTACACTGAAGGAATCAGCGTGTCTTCCCTGGCCGAAAGGCCCGGGTAACCCGCTGAACCTCCTTCGTGCTAGGGATTGGGGCTTGCAATTATTCCCCATGAACGAGGAATTCCCAGTAAGCGCGAGTCATAAGCTCGCGTTGATTACGTCCCTGCCCTTTGTACACACCGCCCGTCGCTACTACCGATTGAATGATTTAGTGAGGTCTTCGGACTGGTACGCGGCAATGCCTCGGCATTGCCGATGTTGCCGGGAAGATGACCAAACTTGATCATTTAGAGGAAGTAAAAGTCGTAACAAGGTTTCCGTAGGTGAACCTGCGGAAGGATCATTAACGTTTCGTTACTGCGAAAAAAAAAGCAGCGAATCGATGATTATTTTGGTAGATTCCACCGTGAATCTCACGCAATTATAATCCAGTCAAAAGACACACATGGCACAAGAGGTGGCGTACATTGTACGCGTGTCACGAATATCGAACTACGTAACGGCCGAAACGGCTCGTGTCGCACTCACACACGTCGACGACGAACGATCTTGCTATGTCCGTTGGAAGAGAGAGAAAATAATATAAAAAGGACATTACAACTAGTGTATCACGGTAAAATATATCGTGTGCAGCAGCCAAAAACAAACTAAGGCATAAATGGCTATGGGTAAAAAAAACACTAGAAAAATAAAAGGACATTGCTACTACGCCAACCTACGGGGGCGCAAGAACGAAAACTCTCTTTCCATTCTGGACGATAGCGATGCGGATCGTGATGCCATTCGTCGATCAGATTTGTGTGAGGTAGCGACATTGTGCGCGTTGCTGAGGCGACCAAGTGCCCGCTTCTGTTGAACGGGACGCTTGGTGTGCGTTTGAATCAACCGTTCGGTCGATCCCCCCGCTTTGTACGAGGCGTGGCGCGCGATTGATCGAACGGTTTTTTTTATGCTTTTTTTTCAAATTGTTTCTTTTCAAAGATACACATGAAGAAAAGTTACCATACTTTCACGGGGTAACCTGCTCCGGCTGGAGTTTAGCTCCACCGGGGTGACGTCGCGTTCTCCGCGGCGGAAGGTTGGCGACGAACTTTCGCCCCGTGAAATGCAATTGAGATCTTATTCCTTTTGCGTAACATTACCAAAATCCACGTGCCGTGGTTCCCCCCAGACACAAAAAATATGGCTCGATCGAATTATACGCGGCTTCCTCCTCGCACGTAAAGTGTTGTAGAGTACAAGCCGCGCTCGAGCCTTTCGGAGGGGTTCCGCGCGTCACGCGCTTGATATTGGAATCACATTCGAACTGATCGTACAAAGAAACGCTTGAAGCGAGGTGCACGAATGATCGCAAGATTCTTCGCGTCACGACGAGCCGGCGTAACAACCGAACA
>NW_026019230.1:40000-45000 GCF_917208135.1 Athalia rosae
ATCGAAAAATTTTCAAAGTCCGAAAGAGTCGCGCATCACTCGTTGGATCGAAAAATTTTCAAAGTCCGAAAGAGTCGCGCATCACTCGTTGGATCGAAAAATTTTCAAAGTCCGAAAGAGTCGCGCATCACTCGTTGGATCGAAAAATTTTCAAAGTCCGAAAGAGTCGCGCATCACTCGTTGGATCGAAAAATTTTCAAAGTCCGAAAGAGTCGCGCATCACTCGTTGGATCGAAAAATTTTCAAAGTCCGAAAGAGTCGCGCATCACTCGTTGGATCGAAAAATTTTCAAAGTCCGAAAGAGTCGCGCATCACTCGTTGGATCGAAAAATTTTCAAAGTCCGAAAGAGTCGCGCATCACTCGTTGGATCGAAAAATTTTCAAAGTCCGAAAGAGTCGCGCATCACTCGTTGGATCGAAAAATTTTCAAAGTCCGAAAGAGTCGCGCATCACTCGTTGGATCGAAAAATTTTCAAAGTCCGAAAGAGTCGCGCATCACTCGTTGGATCGAAAAATTTTCAAAGTCCGAAAGAGTCGCGCATCACTCGTTGGATCGAAAAATTTTCAAAGTCCGAAAGAGTCGCGCATCACTCGTTGGATCGAAAAATTTTCAAAGTCCGAAAGAGTCGCGCATCACTCGTTGGATCGAAAAATTTTCAAAGTCCGAAAGAGTCGCGCATCACTCGTTGGATCGAAAAATTTTCAAAGTCCGAAAGAGTCGCGCATCACTCGTTGGATCGAAAAATTTTCAAAGTCCGAAAGAGTCGCGCATCACTCGTTGGATCGAAAAATTTTCAAAGTCCGAAAGAGTCGCGCATCACTCGTTGGATCGAAAAATTTTCAAAGTCCGAAAGAGTCGCGCATCACTCGTTGGATCGAAAAATTTTCAAAGTCCGATAGAGTCGCGCATCACTCGTTGGAACGAAAAATTTTCAAAGTCCGAAAGAGTCGCGCATCACTCGTTGGATCGAAAAATTTTCAAAGTCCGAAAGAGTCGCGCATCACTCGTTGGATCGAAAAATTTTCAAAGTCCCAACGATTCTCGCATGGAACTAAGTTCCAACGTACTGCCAAATTTTTCAGGTCGCGTTGCTGTTTTGCCCCATAAGGAACACGTGTTATGACCGGCCGGCTCCGACGTCCGAGCGGCACCGTTGATACTTCATGCACCGAGCGGTCTCGACCGGTCGGTCGGCACCTAGTCCTCGGGTTTCGGAACTTTCGACTTGTTTCGGCCCGTATCTCGACATTCCTTTGCGGGTTTGTTGTCGGGGCTATGGTTTCGTCCTCACCGTGTCACGAACACGCAGACAAAAATTTTTTTCGAATTTTGAAAATTTTTCGTCTGAGCGGAGATTCGCACCACAGGCGTTCGTTTCGTTCCGGTAAGAACCACTCTCACGAGTTCAAAGTTTTTCCGAGCGCTCACGTTTCGCAGGGGCGAGTTCTTCGCTCCGTCTAGAAAATATGATTCAATTTGAATCGTCGACACTACATAACCGCGGGTCGGTGTCTAAGACCGAATGGCCCTTTATGCGGTGACCAGAAAGTCTTCTCTCGCAAGTCGAGGGAAGCAGTCGAACAGAGGCATCAACTCGCCACATTCCGTGCGTATCACAGTCTGTTCGCAGACGGTACACATTGATTTCCAATCGTACTCCCGACGCTTGCAATCTAGCCGAAGGATACGAGAAGGATAATTCGAACGATTTGCACCGGGGAGTCGACAAAAATTGTCTTCACCCGAGGAAACACAAAGTCGAACAGAGCGCTCTGAGCGCTAGTACGCGTACACAAGTTGTGCGGTACCAGATATACATATTATATTAAAACGTGTGGCCGACCGGGCAAAGACTCGGCGGCATGGGGCAACACACGAAAAGAGCTACCAATAACACAAAGCTCCCTGGTTGATCCTGCCAGTAGTCATATGCTTGTCTCAAAGATTAAGCCATGCATGTCTCAGTGCAAGCCATATTAAGGTGAAACCGCGAATGGCTCATTAAATCAGTTATGGTTTCTTAGATCGTACCCACATTTACTTGGATAACTGTGGTAATTCTAGAGCTAATACATGCAAACAGAGTTCCGACCAGAGATGGGAGGAATGCTTTTATTAGATCAAAACCAATCGGTGGCGGGTTCGTCCCGTCCGCCGTTTACTTTGGTGACTCTGAATAACTTTGGGCTGATCGCACGGTCTTGGTACCGGCGACGCATCTTTCAAATGTCTGCCTTATCAACTGTCGATGGTAGGTTCTGCGCCTACCATGGTTGTAACGGGTAACGGGGAATCAGGGTTCGATTCCGGAGAGGGAGCCTGAGAAACGGCTACCACATCCAAGGAAGGCAGCAGGCGCGCAAATTACCCACTCCCGGCACGGGGAGGTAGTGACGAAAAATAACGATACGGGACTCATCCGAGGCCCCGTAATCGGAATGAGTACACTTTAAATCCTTTAACGAGGATCAATTGGAGGGCAAGTCTGGTGCCAGCAGCCGCGGTAATTCCAGCTCCAATAGCGTATATTAAAGTTGTTGCGGTTAAAAAGCTCGTAGTTGAATCTGTGTCCCACGCTGTCGGTTCACCGCTCGCGGTGTTTAACTGGCATGATTGTGGGACGTCCTACCGGTGGGCTTAGCCTTTCGGGGCGGCCCAACTAATATCCCATCGCGGTGCTCTTCATTGAGTGTCGAGGTGGGCCGGTACGTTTACTTTGAACAAATTAGAGTGCTTAAAGCAGGCTATTTTCGCCTGAATACTGTGTGCATGGAATAATGGAATAGGACCTCGGTTCTATTTTGTTGGTTTTCGGAACCCCGAGGTAATGATTAATAGGAACAGATGGGGGCATTCGTATTGCGACGTTAGAGGTGAAATTCTTGGATCGTCGCAAGACGGACAGAAGCGAAAGCATTTGCCAAAAATGTTTTCTTTAATCAAGAACGAAAGTTAGAGGTTCGAAGGCGATCAGATACCGCCCTAGTTCTAACCATAAACGATGCCAGCTAGCGATCCGCCGAAGTTCCTCCGATGACTCGGCGGGCAGCTTCCGGGAAACCAAAGCTTTTGGGTTCCGGGGGAAGTATGGTTGCAAAGCTGAAACTTAAAGGAATTGACGGAAGGGCACCACCAGGAGTGGAGCCTGCGGCTTAATTTGACTCAACACGGGAAACCTCACCAGGCCCGGACACCGGAAGGATTGACAGATTGAGAGCTCTTTCTTGATTCGGTGGGTGGTGGTGCATGGCCGTTCTTAGTTGGTGGAGCGATTTGTCTGGTTAATTCCGATAACGAACGAGACTCTAGCCTGCTAAATAGGCGTACTTTCCGGTATCTCGAAGGCCCCCGGCTTCGGTCGGGAGGTTTTTACTACCGGCGTACAAATAAATCTTCTTAGAGGGACAGGCGGCTTCTAGCCGCACGAGATTAAGCAATAACAGGTCTGTGATGCCCTTAGATGTTCTGGGCCGCACGCGCGCTACACTGAAGGAATCAGCGTGTCTTCCCTGGCCGAAAGGCCCGGGTAACCCGCTGAACCTCCTTCGTGCTAGGGATTGGGGCTTGCAATTATTCCCCATGAACGAGGAATTCCCAGTAAGCGCGAGTCATAAGCTCGCGTTGATTACGTCCCTGCCCTTTGTACACACCGCCCGTCGCTACTACCGATTGAATGATTTAGTGAGGTCTTCGGACTGGTACGCGGCAATGCCTCGGCATTGCCGATGTTGCCGGGAAGATGACCAAACTTGATCATTTAGAGGAAGTAAAAGTCGTAACAAGGTTTCCGTAGGTGAACCTGCGGAAGGATCATTAACGTTTCGTTACTGCGAAAAAAAAAGCAGCGAATCGATGATTATTTTGGTAGATTCCACCGTGAATCTCACGCAATTATAATCCAGTCAAAAGACACACATGGCACAAGAGGTGGCGTACATTGTACGCGTGTCACGAATATCGAACTACGTAACGGCCGAAACGGCTCGTGTCGCACTCACACACGTCGACGACGAACGATCTTGCTATGTCCGTTGGAAGAGAGAGAAAATAATATAAAAAGGACATTACAACTAGTGTATCACGGTAAAATATATCGTGTGCAGCAGCCAAAAACAAACTAAGGCATAAATGGCTATGGGTAAAAAAAACACTAGAAAAATAAAAGGACATTGCTACTACGCCAACCTACGGGGGCGCAAGAACGAAAACTCTCTTTCCATTCTGGACGATAGCGATGCGGATCGTGATGCCATTCGTCGATCAGATTTGTGTGAGGTAGCGACATTGTGCGCGTTGCTGAGGCGACCAAGTGCCCGCTTCTGTTGAACGGGACGCTTGGTGTGCGTTTGAATCAACCGTTCGGTCGATCCCCCCGCTTTGTACGAGGCGTGGCGCGCGATTGATCGAACGGTTTTTTTTATGCTTTTTTTTCAAATTGTTTCTTTTCAAAGATACACATGAAGAAAAGTTACCATACTTTCACGGGGTAACCTGCTCCGGCTGGAGTTTAGCTCCACCGGGGTGACGTCGCGTTCTCCGCGGCGGAAGGTTGGCGACGAACTTTCGCCCCGTGAAATGCAATTGAGATCTTATTCCTTTTGCGTAACATTACCAAAATCCACGTGCCGTGGTTCCCCCCAGACACAAAAAATATGGCTCGATCGAATTATACGCGGCTTCCTCCTCGCACGTAAAGTGTTGTAGAGTACAAGCCGCGCTCGAGCCTTTCGGAGGGGTTCCGCGCGTCACGCGCTTGATATTGGAATCACATTCGAACTGATCGTACAAAGAAACGCTTGAAGCGAGGTGCACGAATGATCGCAAGATTCTTCGCGTCACGACGAGCCGGCGTAACAACCGAACAATTGTCAAAGTGTCTCCTCTGCCCTCCGTTTTGACTCGAGGTGCGGCCGGAGACACGATGCAAAGTGAAAAAACGATTACCCTGAACGGTGGATCACTTGGCTCGTGGGTCGATGAAGAACGCAGCTAATCGCGC
>NW_026019230.1:47500-50000 GCF_917208135.1 Athalia rosae
ATCCTAAGCCCTAGGAGAAATCCAATGTTAATGACGGTGTATTTTTATGCCATTGAACGCATCACGCACGCTGTAAGCTCCCCGTCGATTGGGGGGTGGACGGTTTTTGTTCTACCTTGCGGGCCTTCGCGAAAGCGTTGTCGCCCGGAGGAAAAAACGGATCCGTTCGCGTGCGTGCGCGCGGCTCGAATCGAAACACACCCGTCGGGCGAAAGGGAATCCGGTTCCTATTCCGGAACCCGGCAGCGGAACCGTTTACAAGTCGGGCCCTCGCAAGAGAGCTCGTCGGGGTAACCCAAAAAGACCTGGAGACGCCGTCGGGAGATCCGGAAAGAGTTTTCTTTTCTGTATAAGCGTTCGAGTTCCCTGGAATCCTCTAGCAGGGAGATAGGGTTTGGAACGCGAAGAGCACCGCAGTTGCGGCGGTGTCCGGATCTTCCCCTCGGACCTTGAAAATCCAGGAGAGGGCCACGTGGAGGTGTCGCGCCGGTTCGTACCCATATCCGCAGCAGGTCTCCAAGGTGAAGAGCCTCTAGTCGATAGACTAATGTAGGTAAGGGAAGTCGGCAAATTGGATCCGTAACTTCGGAATAAGGATTGGCTCTGAGGATCGGGGCGTGTCGGGCTTGGTCGGGAAGCGGGTTTGGCTGACGTGCCGGGCCTGGGCGAGGTGAAGGTAATAACCGGATCCGTGCTCGGTCCCGTGCCTTGGCCTCCCGCGGATCTGCCTCGCTGCGAGGCTTCCGTGACGGCTTGCCGACGCGGTCGTCCTCTTCGGCCGCTATTTAACGGTCAGCTCAGAACTGGCACGGACTGGGGGAATCCGACTGTCTAATTAAAACAAAGCATTGCGATGGCCCTAGCGGGTGTTGACGCAATGTGATTTCTGCCCAGTGCTCTGAATGTCAACGTGAAGAAATTCAAGCAAGCGCGGGTAAACGGCGGGAGTAACTATGACTCTCTTAACAGTTGCCTAAACTCACGTGAGGGTATACCAAGTTAAGGTCAAGGGTCATAGTTGCATGGGACAGTATTGCGAATATATAGCTTCCGCTGTCCAAGTTTTCACCAGTACCTCCTCGTGGTCCTGTCGGTAACAGATCTTCGGATCTGGCCGAATCTGGTGAAGGCGCGCGGGGTTTGGGGTTACCTCCCCCTCTCCCCGAGAATAAACTGGTGCAAGTAAATATAGAATAACGCGAAAGGCGTCTAAATCCGGCCAGTCCTCTGACTGCGCCGTGCCAGCTCAAGGAGTTGAACCATTAGATGATCCCGGGAGTGCTCGTTTAGAGGAAAGTGGATTCGCTTGTCGTTTCCCGGGTTGTGGAAGAAGTTTTGAGAAGAGCACAGGTCGTGGCGTGCACGAACAGAGAATGCATAAGAACTGGTATGATGAAAAGAATGCTCAAAACGTAGATAAGAAGGCTAGATGGGCGGAGGAGGAAAAGGAAATGCTGGCTCGTAAGGAAGCTGAACTGACTTTGACAGGGGAAAGAGTGACGATGAACCAGGAATTGGCAAAAGTTTTTGGCGGAAGATCTGTCGAGGCTATTAAGGGTCATCGTCGTAGGCTGAGTTACCGACGTAGAGTCGAGAGATATTTAGCTCTTCTGGCTCAGAAGGATCAGAGCACGAGTGATAACTCGGATAACATCAGTGTGGAGATGGAGCTTGCGCCGGATCCCACTGAAAATGAATTATGGAAGAACTATTTCTCCTCTTTACCTCCAATAACATACGAGGAGTTCAATGCGGGCAGAATTCATACGCTTTGTAGTCAAGTGGCCACGCGAACTCGGGAGGACATTAATACGGAACTTGGTCTTTATCTCTTAGAGACTTTCCCCAAATCCCAAAAGAGACATACGCCTGAGGTGAGCCATCTCAGCACTGAAGGGCTAAGTAAAAAGAAGGTCAGGAGGGCAGAATATGCTCGGGTTCAGGATCTCTGGAAGAAGGACCCTGCTAGGTGTGTTAAGAGAATAATTGAAGACCAACTGGGGCATGAAGAGGGCATACCCCAGGAAAGAATGTCTCCTTATTGGAGGACAGTAATGACTCGAAACACGGGGTTATCACCAACCCTTCCGGAACCCTCGGAGGTTCATGAACACCTGTGGACCCCGATCACGGCCTCTGAAATAAAAACAGCCTTTCCGCCAAACAAGACGGCTGTAGGCCCGGATGGTGTTAGCGTGGCCACTTTGAGGGATGTGCCGTTAGACCTACTTGCTAGGCTATTCAATCTTTTTATGTACAGCGGCAGAATTCCTGAACACCTAAACATCTCAAGGACTGTACTGATTCCGAAAAAGAAAGGATCTAATGATCCAGGGGACTTTCGGCCGATAACGGTTTCCTCGGTCATACTGAGGACATTTCACAAAGTGCTCGCTAATAGACTCAAGAAACTGGAGTTAGATCCACGGCAACGTGGGTTTATTGATGAAGATGGTTGTGCCGAAAACACCGTACTATTGGACCTGGTGCTCAGGTATCA
>NW_026019230.1:55000-60000 GCF_917208135.1 Athalia rosae
TCAAAGTCCGATAGAGTCGCGCATCACTCGTTGGAACGAAAAATTTTCAAAGTCCGAAAGAGTCGCGCATCACTCGTTGGATCGAAAAATTTTCAAAGTCCGAAAGAGTCGCGCATCACTCGTTGGATCGAAAAATTTTCAAAGTCCGAAAGAGTCGCGCATCACTCGTTGGATCGAAAAATTTTCAAAGTCCGAAAGAGTCGCGCATCACTCGTTGGATCGAAAAATTTTCAAAGTCCGAAAGAGTCGCGCATCACTCGTTGGATCGAAAAATTTTCAAAGTCCGAAAGAGTCGCGCATCACTCGTTGGATCGAAAAATTTTCAAAGTCCGAAAGAGTCGCGCATCACTCGTTGGATCGAAAAATTTTCAAAGTCCGAAAGAGTCGCGCATCACTCGTTGGATCGAAAAATTTTCAAAGTCCGAAAGAGTCGCGCATCACTCGTTGGATCGAAAAATTTTCAAAGTCCGAAAGAGTCGCGCATCACTCGTTGGATCGAAAAATTTTCAAAGTCCGAAAGAGTCGCGCATCACTCGTTGGATCGAAAAATTTTCAAAGTCCGAAAGAGTCGCGCATCACTCGTTGGATCGAAAAATTTTCAAAGTCCGAAAGAGTCGCGCATCACTCGTTGGATCGAAAAATTTTCAAAGTCCGAAAGAGTCGCGCATCACTCGTTGGATCGAAAAATTTTCAAAGTCCGAAAGAGTCGCGCATCACTCGTTGGATCGAAAAATTTTCAAAGTCCGAAAGAGTCGCGCATCACTCGTTGGATCGAAAAATTTTCAAAGTCCGAAAGAGTCGCGCATCACTCGTTGGATCGAAAAATTTTCAAAGTCCGAAAGAGTCGCGCATCACTCGTTGGATCGAAAAATTTTCAAAGTCCGAAAGAGTCGCGCATCACTCGTTGGATCGAAAAATTTTCAAAGTCCGAAAGAGTCGCGCATCACTCGTTGGATCGAAAAATTTTCAAAGTCCGAAAGAGTCGCGCATCACTCGTTGGATCGAAAAATTTTCAAAGTCCGATAGAGTCGCGCATCACTCGTTGGAACGAAAAATTTTCAAAGTCCGAAAGAGTCGCGCATCACTCGTTGGATCGAAAAATTTTCAAAGTCCGAAAGAGTCGCGCATCACTCGTTGGATCGAAAAATTTTCAAAGTCCGAAAGAGTCGCGCATCACTCGTTGGATCGAAAAATTTTCAAAGTCCGAAAGAGTCGCGCATCACTCGTTGGATCGAAAAATTTTCAAAGTCCGATAGAGTCGCGCATCACTCGTTGAAACGAAAAATTTTCAAAGTCCGAAAGAGTCGCGCATCACTCGTTGGATCGAAAAATTTTCAAAGTCCGAAAGAGTCGCGCATCACTCGTTGGATCGAAAAATTTTCAAAGTCCGAAAGAGTCGCGCATCACTCGTTGGATCGAAAAATTTTCAAAGTCCGAAAGAGTCGCGCATCACTCGTTGGATCGAAAAATTTTCAAAGTCCGAAAGAGTCGCGCATCACTCGTTGGATCGAAAAATTTTCAAAGTCCGAAAGAGTCGCGCATCACTCGTTGGATCGAAAAATTTTCAAAGTCCGAAAGAGTCGCGCATCACTCGTTGGATCGAAAAATTTTCAAAGTCCGAAAGAGTCGCGCATCACTCGTTGGATCGAAAAATTTTCAAAGTCCGAAAGAGTCGCGCATCACTCGTTGGATCGAAAAATTTTCAAAGTCCGAAAGAGTCGCGCATCACTCGTTGGATCGAAAAATTTTCAAAGTCCGAAAGAGTCGCGCATCACTCGTTGGATCGAAAAATTTTCAAAGTCCGAAAGAGTCGCGCATCACTCGTTGGATCGAAAAATTTTCAAAGTCCGAAAGAGTCGCGCATCACTCGTTGGATCGAAAAATTTTCAAAGTCCGAAAGAGTCGCGCATCACTCGTTGGATCGAAAAATTTTCAAAGTCCGAAAGAGTCGCGCATCACTCGTTGGATCGAAAGATTTTCAAAGTCCGAAAGAGTCGCGCATCACTCGTTGGATCGAAAAATTTTCAAAGTCCGAAAGAGTCGCGCATCACTCGTTGGATCGAAAAATTTTCAAAGTCCGAAAGAGTCGCGCATCACTCGTTGGATCGAAAAATTTTCAAAGTCCGATAGAGTCGCGCATCACTCGTTGGAACGAAAAATTTTCAAAGTCCGAAAGAGTCGCGCATCACTCGTTGGATCGAAAAATTTTCAAAGTCCGAAAGAGTCGCGCATCACTCGTTGGATCGAAAAATTTTCAAAGTCCGAAAGAGTCGCGCATCACTCGTTGGATCGAAAAATTTTCAAAGTCCGAAAGAGTCGCGCATCACTCGTTGGATCGAAAAATTTTCAAAGTCCGATAGAGTCGCGCATCACTCGTTGAAACGAAAAATTTTCAAAGTCCGAAAGAGTCGCGCATCACTCGTTGGATCGAAAAATTTTCAAAGTCCGAAAGAGTCGCGCATCACTCGTTGGATCGAAAAATTTTCAAAGTCCCAACGATTCTCGCATGGAACTAAGTTCCAACGTACTGCCAAATTTTTCAGGTCGCGTTGCTGTTTTGCCCCATAAGGAACACGTGTTATGACCGGCCGGCTCCGACGTCCGAGCGGCACCGTTGATACTTCATGCACCGAGCGGTCTCGACCGGTCGGTCGGCACCTAGTCCTCGGGTTTCGGAACTTTCGACTTGTTTCGGCCCGTATCTCGACATTCCTTTGCGGGTTTGTTGTCGGGGCTATGGTTTCGTCCTCACCGTGTCACGAACACGCAGACAAAAATTTTTTTCGAATTTTGAAAATTTTTCGTCTGAGCGGAGATTCGCACCACAGGCGTTCGTTTCGTTCCGGTAAGAACCACTCTCACGAGTTCAAAGTTTTTCCGAGCGCTCACGTTTCGCAGGGGCGAGTTCTTCGCTCCGTCTAGAAAATATGATTCAATTTGAATCGTCGACACTACATAACCGCGGGTCGGTGTCTAAGACCGAATGGCCCTTTATGCGGTGACCAGAAAGTCTTCTCTCGCAAGTCGAGGGAAGCAGTCGAACAGAGGCATCAACTCGCCACATTCCGTGCGTATCACAGTCTGTTCGCAGACGGTACACATTGATTTCCAATCGTACTCCCGACGCTTGCAATCTAGCCGAAGGATACGAGAAGGATAATTCGAACGATTTGCACCGGGGAGTCGACAAAAATTGTCTTCACCCGAGGAAACACAAAGTCGAACAGAGCGCTCTGAGCGCTAGTACGCGTACACAAGTTGTGCGGTACCAGATATACATATTATATTAAAACGTGTGGCCGACCGGGCAAAGACTCGGCGGCATGGGGCAACACACGAAAAGAGCTACCAATAACACAAAGCTCCCTGGTTGATCCTGCCAGTAGTCATATGCTTGTCTCAAAGATTAAGCCATGCATGTCTCAGTGCAAGCCATATTAAGGTGAAACCGCGAATGGCTCATTAAATCAGTTATGGTTTCTTAGATCGTACCCACATTTACTTGGATAACTGTGGTAATTCTAGAGCTAATACATGCAAACAGAGTTCCGACCAGAGATGGGAGGAATGCTTTTATTAGATCAAAACCAATCGGTGGCGGGTTCGTCCCGTCCGCCGTTTACTTTGGTGACTCTGAATAACTTTGGGCTGATCGCACGGTCTTGGTACCGGCGACGCATCTTTCAAATGTCTGCCTTATCAACTGTCGATGGTAGGTTCTGCGCCTACCATGGTTGTAACGGGTAACGGGGAATCAGGGTTCGATTCCGGAGAGGGAGCCTGAGAAACGGCTACCACATCCAAGGAAGGCAGCAGGCGCGCAAATTACCCACTCCCGGCACGGGGAGGTAGTGACGAAAAATAACGATACGGGACTCATCCGAGGCCCCGTAATCGGAATGAGTACACTTTAAATCCTTTAACGAGGATCAATTGGAGGGCAAGTCTGGTGCCAGCAGCCGCGGTAATTCCAGCTCCAATAGCGTATATTAAAGTTGTTGCGGTTAAAAAGCTCGTAGTTGAATCTGTGTCCCACGCTGTCGGTTCACCGCTCGCGGTGTTTAACTGGCATGATTGTGGGACGTCCTACCGGTGGGCTTAGCCTTTCGGGGCGGCCCAACTAATATCCCATCGCGGTGCTCTTCATTGAGTGTCGAGGTGGGCCGGTACGTTTACTTTGAACAAATTAGAGTGCTTAAAGCAGGCTATTTTCGCCTGAATACTGTGTGCATGGAATAATGGAATAGGACCTCGGTTCTATTTTGTTGGTTTTCGGAACCCCGAGGTAATGATTAATAGGAACAGATGGGGGCATTCGTATTGCGACGTTAGAGGTGAAATTCTTGGATCGTCGCAAGACGGACAGAAGCGAAAGCATTTGCCAAAAATGTTTTCTTTAATCAAGAACGAAAGTTAGAGGTTCGAAGGCGATCAGATACCGCCCTAGTTCTAACCATAAACGATGCCAGCTAGCGATCCGCCGAAGTTCCTCCGATGACTCGGCGGGCAGCTTCCGGGAAACCAAAGCTTTTGGGTTCCGGGGGAAGTATGGTTGCAAAGCTGAAACTTAAAGGAATTGACGGAAGGGCACCACCAGGAGTGGAGCCTGCGGCTTAATTTGACTCAACACGGGAAACCTCACCAGGCCCGGACACCGGAAGGATTGACAGATTGAGAGCTCTTTCTTGATTCGGTGGGTGGTGGTGCATGGCCGTTCTTAGTTGGTGGAGCGATTTGTCTGGTTAATTCCGATAACGAACGAGACTCTAGCCTGCTAAATAGGCGTACTTTCCGGTATCTCGAAGGCCCCCGGCTTCGGTCGGGAGGTTTTTACTACCGGCGTACAAATAAATCTTCTTAGAGGGACAGGCGGCTTCTAGCCGCACGAGATTGAGCAATAACAGGTCTGTGATGCCCTTAGATGTTCTGGGCCGCACGCGCGCTACACTGAAGGAATCAGCGTGTCTTCCCTGGCCGAAAGGCCCGGGTAACCCGCTGAA
>NW_026019230.1:67500-75000 GCF_917208135.1 Athalia rosae
AGTCGCGCATCACTCGTTGGATCGAAAAATTTTCAAAGTCCGAAAGAGTCGCGCATCACTCGTTGGATCGAAAAATTTTCAAAGTCCGAAAGAGTCGCGCATCACTCGTTGGATCGAAAAATTTTCAAAGTCCGAAAGAGTCGCGCATCACTCGTTGGATCGAAAAATTTTCAAAGTCCGAAAGAGTCGCGCATCACTCGTTGGATCGAAAAATTTTCAAAGTCCGAAAGAGTCGCGCATCACTCGTTGGATCGAAAAATTTTCAAAGTCCGAAAGAGTCGCGCATCACTCGTTGGATCGAAAAATTTTCAAAGTCCGATAGAGTCGCGCATCACTCGTTGGAACGAAAAATTTTCAAAGTCCGAAAGAGTCGCGCATCACTCGTTGGATCGAAAAATTTTCAAAGTTCGAAAGAGTCGCGCATCACTCGTTGGATCGAAAAATTTTCAAAGTCCGAAAGAGTCGCGCATCACTCGTTGGATCGAAAAATTTTCAAAGTCCGAAAGAGTCGCGCATCACTCGTTGGATCGAAAAATTTTCAAAGTCCGAAAGAGTCGCGCATCACTCGTTGGATCGAAAAATTTTCAAAGTCCGATAGAGTCGCGCATCACTCGTTGGAACGAAAAATTTTCAAAGTCCGAAAGAGTCGCGCATCACTCGTTGGATCGACAAATTTTCAAAGTCCGAAAGAGTCGCGCATCACTCGTTGGATCGAAAAATTTTCAAAGTCCGAAAGAGTCGCGCATCACTCGTTGGATCGAAAAATTTTCAAAGTCCGAAAGAGTCGCGCATCACTCGTTGGATCGAAAAATTTTCAAAGTCCGAAAGAGTCGCGCATCACTCGTTGGATCGAAAAATTTTCAAAGTCCGAAAGAGTCGCGCATCACTCGTTGGATCGAAAAATTTTCAAAGTCCGAAAGAGTCGCGCATCACTCGTTGGATCGAAAAATTTTCAAAGTCCGAAAGAGTCGCGCATCACTCGTTGGATCGAAAAATTTTCAAAGTCCGAAAGAGTCGCGCATCACTCGTTGGATCGAAAAATTTTCAAAGTCCGAAAGAGTCGCGCATCACTCGTTGGATCGAAAAATTTTCAAAGTCCGAAAGAGTCGCGCATCACTCGTTGGATCGAAAAATTTTCAAAGTCCGAAAGAGTCGCGCATCACTCGTTGGATCGAAAAATTTTCAAAGTCCGAAAGAGTCGCGCATCACTCGTTGGATCGAAAAATTTTCAAAGTCCGAAAGAGTCGCGCATCACTCGTTGGATCGAAAAATTTTCAAAGTCCGAAAGAGTCGCGCATCACTCGTTGGATCGAAAAATTTTCAAAGTCCGAAAGAGTCGCGCATCACTCGTTGGATCGAAAAATTTTCAAAGTCCGAAAGAGTCGCGCATCACTCGTTGGATCGAAAAATTTTCAAAGTCCGAAAGAGTCGCGCATCACTCGTTGGATCGAAAAATTTTCAAAGTCCGATAGAGTCGCGCATCACTCGTTGGAACGAAAAATTTTCAAAGTCCGAAAGAGTCGCGCATCACTCGTTGGATCGAAAAATTTTCAAAGTCCGAAAGAGTCGCGCATCACTCGTTGGATCGAAAAATTTTCAAAGTCCGAAAGAGTCGCGCATCACTCGTTGGATCGAAAAATTTTCAAAGTCCGAAAGAGTCGCGCATCACTCGTTGGATCGAAAAATTTTCAAAGTCCGATAGAGTCGCGCATCACTCGTTGAAACGAAAAATTTTCAAAGTCCGAAAGAGTCGCGCATCACTCGTTGGATCGAAAAATTTTCAAAGTCCGAAAGAGTCGCGCATCACTCGTTGGATCGAAAAATTTTCAAAGTCCGAAAGAGTCGCGCATCACTCGTTGGATCGAAAAATTTTCAAAGTCCGAAAGAGTCGCGCATCACTCGTTGGATCGAAAAATTTTCAAAGTCCGAAAGAGTCGCGCATCACTCGTTGGATCGAAAAATTTTCAAAGTCCGAAAGAGTCGCGCATCACTCGTTGGATCGAAAAATTTTCAAAGTCCGAAAGAGTCGCGCATCACTCGTTGGATCGAAAAATTTTCAAAGTCCGAAAGAGTCGCGCATCACTCGTTGGATCGAAAAATTTTCAAAGTCCGAAAGAGTCGCGCATCACTCGTTGGATCGAAAAATTTTCAAAGTCCGAAAGAGTCGCGCATCACTCGTTGGATCGAAAAATTTTCAAAGTCCGAAAGAGTCGCGCATCACTCGTTGGATCGAAAAATTTTCAAAGTCCGAAAGAGTCGCGCATCACTCGTTGGATCGAAAAATTTTCAAAGTCCGAAAGAGTCGCGCATCACTCGTTGGATTGAAAAATTTTCAAAGTCCGATAGAGTCGCGCATCACTCGTTGGATCGAAAAATTTTCAAAGTCCGAAAGAGTCGCGCATCACTCGTTGGATCGGAAAATTTTCAAAGTCCGAAAGAGTCGCGCATCACTCGTTGGATCGAAAAATTTTCAAAGTCCGAAAGAGTCGCGCATCACTCGTTGGATCGAAAAATTTTCAAAGTCCGAAAGAGTCGCGCATCACTCGTTGGATCGAAAAATTTTCAAAGTCCGAAAGAGTCGCGCATCACTCGTTGGATCGAAAAATTTTCAAAGTCCGAAAGAGTCGCGCATCACTCGTTGGATCGAAAAATTTTCAAAGTCCGAAAGAGTCGCGCATCACTCGTTGGATTGAAAAATTTTCAAAGTCCGATAGAGTCGCGCATCACTCGTTGGATCGAAAAATTTTCAAAGTCCGAAAGAGTCGCGCATCACTCGTTGGATCGAAAAATTTTCAAAGTCCGAAAGAGTCGCGCATCACTCGTTGGATCGAAAAATTTTCAAAGTCCGAAAGAGTCGCGCATCACTCGTTGGATCGAAAAATTTTCAAAGTCCGAAAGAGTCGCGCATCACTCGTTGGATCGAAAAATTTTCAAAGTCCGAAAGAGTCGCGCATCACTCGTTGGATCGAAAAATTTTCAAAGTCCGATAGAGTCGCGCATCACTCGTTGGAACGAAAAATTTTCAAAGTCCGAAAGAGTCGCGCATCACTCGTTGGATCGAAAAATTTTCAAAGTCCGAAAGAGTCGCGCATCACTCGTTGGATCGAAAAATTTTCAAAGTCCGAAAGAGTCGCGCATCACTCGTTGGATCGAAAAATTTTCAAAGTCCGAAAGAGTCGCGCATCACTCGTTGGATCGAAAAATTTTCAAAGTCCGAAAGAGTCGCGCATCACTCGTTGGATCGAAAAATTTTCAAAGTCCGAAAGAGTCGCGCATCACTCGTTGGATCGAAAAATTTTCAAAGTCCGAAAGAGTCGCGCATCACTCGTTGGATCGAAAAATTTTCAAAGTCCGAAAGAGTCGCGCATCACTCGTTGGATCGAAAAATTTTCAAAGTCCGAAAGAGTCGCGCATCACTCGTTGGATCGAAAAATTTTCAAAGTCCGATAGAGTCGCGCATCACTCGTTGGAACGAAAAATTTTCAAAGTCCGAAAGAGTCGCGCATCACTCGTTGGATCGAAAAATTTTCAAAGTCCGAAAGAGTCGCGCATCACTCGTTGGATCGAAAAATTTTCAAAGTCCGAAAGAGTCGCGCATCACTCGTTGGATCGAAAAATTTTCAAAGTCCGAAAGAGTCGCGCATCACTCGTTGGATCGAAAAATTTTCAAAGTCCGAAAGAGTCGCGCATCACTCGTTGGATCGAAAAATTTTCAAAGTCCGAAAGAGTCGCGCATCACTCGTTGGATCGAAAAATTTTCAAAGTCCGAAAGAGTCGCGCATCACTCGTTGGATCGACAAATTTTCAAAGTCCGAAAGAGTCGCGCATCACTCGTTGGATCGAAAAATTTTCAAAGTCCGAAAGAGTCGCGCATCACTCGTTGGATCGAAAAATTTTCAAAGTCCGAAAGAGTCGCGCATCACTCGTTGGATCGAAAAATTTTCAAAGTCCGAAAGAGTCGCGCATCACTCGTTGGATCGAAAAATTTTCAAAGTCCGAAAGAGTCGCGCATCACTCGTTGGATCGAAAAATTTTCAAAGTCCGAAAGAGTCGCGCATCACTCGTTGGATCGAAAAATTTTCAAAGTCCGAAAGAGTCGCGCATCACTCGTTGGATCGAAAAATTTTCAAAGTCCGAAAGAGTCGCGCATCACTCGTTGGATCGAAAAATTTTCAAAGTCCGAAAGAGTCGCGCATCACTCGTTGGATCGAAAAATTTTCAAAGTCCGAAAGAGTCGCGCATCACTCGTTGGATCGAAAAATTTTCAAAGTCCGAAAGAGTCGCGCATCACTCGTTGGATCGAAAAATTTTCAAAGTCCGAAAGAGTCGCGCATCACTCGTTGGATCGAAAAATTTTCAAAGTCCGAAAGAGTCGCGCATCACTCGTTGGATCGAAAAATTTTCAAAGTCCGAAAGAGTCGCGCATCACTCGTTGGATCGAAAAATTTTCAAAGTCCGAAAGAGTCGCGCATCACTCGTTGGATCGAAAAATTTTCAAAGTCCGAAAGAGTCGCGCATCACTCGTTGGATCGAAAAATTTTCAAAGTCCGAAAGAGTCGCGCATCACTCGTTGGATCGAAAAATTTTCAAAGTCCGATAGAGTCGCGCATCACTCGTTGGAACGAAAAATTTTCAAAGTCCGAAAGAGTCGCGCATCACTCGTTGGATCGAAAAATTTTCAAAGTCCGAAAGAGTCGCGCATCACTCGTTGGATCGAAAAATTTTCAAAGTCCGAAAGAGTCGCGCATCACTCGTTGGATCGAAAAATTTTCAAAGTCCGAAAGAGTCGCGCATCACTCGTTGGATCGAAAAATTTTCAAAGTCCGATAGAGTCGCGCATCACTCGTTGAAACGAAAAATTTTCAAAGTCCGAAAGAGTCGCGCATCACTCGTTGGATCGAAAAATTTTCAAAGTCCGAAAGAGTCGCGCATCACTCGTTGGATCGAAAAATTTTCAAAGTCCCAACGATTCTCGCATGGAACTAAGTTCCAACGTACTGCCAAATTTTTCAGGTCGCGTTGCTGTTTTGCCCCATAAGGAACACGTGTTATGACCGGCCGGCTCCGACGTCCGAGCGGCACCGTTGATACTTCATGCACCGAGCGGTCTCGACCGGTCGGTCGGCACCTAGTCCTCGGGTTTCGGAACTTTCGACTTGTTTCGGCCCGTATCTCGACATTCCTTTGCGGGTTTGTTGTCGGGGCTATGGTTTCGTCCTCACCGTGTCACGAACACGCAGACAAAAATTTTTTTCGAATTTTGAAAATTTTTCGTCTGAGCGGAGATTCGCACCACAGGCGTTCGTTTCGTTCCGGTAAGAACCACTCTCACGAGTTCAAAGTTTTTCCGAGCGCTCACGTTTCGCAGGGGCGAGTTCTTCGCTCCGTCTAGAAAATATGATTCAATTTGAATCGTCGACACTACATAACCGCGGGTCGGTGTCTAAGACCGAATGGCCCTTTATGCGGTGACCAGAAAGTCTTCTCTCGCAAGTCGAGGGAAGCAGTCGAACAGAGGCATCAACTCGCCACATTCCGTGCGTATCACAGTCTGTTCGCAGACGGTACACATTGATTTCCAATCGTACTCCCGACGCTTGCAATCTAGCCGAAGGATACGAGAAGGATAATTCGAACGATTTGCACCGGGGAGTCGACAAAAATTGTCTTCACCCGAGGAAACACAAAGTCGAACAGAGCGCTCTGAGCGCTAGTACGCGTACACAAGTTGTGCGGTACCAGATATACATATTATATTAAAACGTGTGGCCGACCGGGCAAAGACTCGGCGGCATGGGGCAACACACGAAAAGAGCTACCAATAACACAAAGCTCCCTGGTTGATCCTGCCAGTAGTCATATGCTTGTCTCAAAGATTAAGCCATGCATGTCTCAGTGCAAGCCATATTAAGGTGAAACCGCGAATGGCTCATTAAATCAGTTATGGTTTCTTAGATCGTACCCACATTTACTTGGATAACTGTGGTAATTCTAGAGCTAATACATGCAAACAGAGTTCCGACCAGAGATGGGAGGAATGCTTTTATTAGATCAAAACCAATCGGTGGCGGGTTCGTCCCGTCCGCCGTTTACTTTGGTGACTCTGAATAACTTTGGGCTGATCGCACGGTCTTGGTACCGGCGACGCATCTTTCAAATGTCTGCCTTATCAACTGTCGATGGTAGGTTCTGCGCCTACCATGGTTGTAACGGGTAACGGGGAATCAGGGTTCGATTCCGGAGAGGGAGCCTGAGAAACGGCTACCACATCCAAGGAAGGCAGCAGGCGCGCAAATTACCCACTCCCGGCACGGGGAGGTAGTGACGAAAAATAACGATACGGGACTCATCCGAGGCCCCGTAATCGGAATGAGTACACTTTAAATCCTTTAACGAGGATCAATTGGAGGGCAAGTCTGGTGCCAGCAGCCGCGGTAATTCCAGCTCCAATAGCGTATATTAAAGTTGTTGCGGTTAAAAAGCTCGTAGTTGAATCTGTGTCCCACGCTGTCGGTTCACCGCTCGCGGTGTTTAACTGGCATGATTGTGGGACGTCCTACCGGTGGGCTTAGCCTTTCGGGGCGGCCCAACTAATATCCCATCGCGGTGCTCTTCATTGAGTGTCGAGGTGGGCCGGTACGTTTACTTTGAACAAATTAGAGTGCTTAAAGCAGGCTATTTTCGCCTGAATACTGTGTGCATGGAATAATGGAATAGGACCTCGGTTCTATTTTGTTGGTTTTCGGAACCCCGAGGTAATGATTAATAGGAACAGATGGGGGCATTCGTATTGCGACGTTAGAGGTGAAATTCTTGGATCGTCGCAAGACGGACAGAAGCGAAAGCATTTGCCAAAAATGTTTTCTTTAATCAAGAACGAAAGTTAGAGGTTCGAAGGCGATCAGATACCGCCCTAGTTCTAACCATAAACGATGCCAGCTAGCGATCCGCCGAAGTTCCTCCGATGACTCGGCGGGCAGCTTCCGGGAAACCAAAGCTTTCGGGTTCCGGGGGAAGTATGGTTGCAAAGCTGAAACTTAAAGGAATTGACGGAAGGGCACCACCAGGAGTGGAGCCTGCGGCTTAATTTGACTCAACACGGGAAACCTCACCAGGCCCGGACACCGGAAGGATTGACAGATTGAGAGCTCTTTCTTGATTCGGTGGGTGGTGGTGCATGGCCGTTCTTAGTTGGTGGAGCGATTTGTCTGGTTAATTCCGATAACGAACGAGACTCTAGCCTGCTAAATAGGCGTACTTTCCGGTATCTCGAAGGCCCCCGGCTTCGGTCGGGAGGTTTTTACTACCGGCGTACAAATAAATCTTCTTAGAGGGACAGGCGGCTTCTAGTCGCACGAGATTGAGCAATAACAGGTCTGTGATGCCCTTAGATGTTCTGGGCCGCACGCGCGCTACACTGAAGGAATCAGCGTGTCTTCCCTGGCCGAAAGGCCCGGGTAACCCGCTGAACCTCCTTCGTGCTAGGGATTGGGGCTTGCA
>NW_026019230.1:80000-82500 GCF_917208135.1 Athalia rosae
TCAGGTCATCTGGGCAGGGACCGCCGATCCCTGTACCAAGCGAACAATGCCGACACCACCGTGCATTTCGCGGCTGCAAATTATATGGGGGGACCTTGGTCTTTCTATCGTCGGGCCACAGAAGCTTTTTCTTCCTTTTGGGCTTACTGTTAATATACATATATATATATACATACATATTGTATAATGTTTATTATGGATGATATTGTTTTCATCTCTGCTTTCTTTGGGAGCGGATGCGTGTACGAGTGGGCGTCACGCTGGGCCGCAGTGCCTTAAGAGCTTAGTTACCTAAAGGATCGATGATGCGAACACACAGCCTATCTCGATCAAGTCTGGCACCACCTTCTCGTGGTTTCCGCTGACAATCTCAACCGAGGCAGCCCGGTGAGAGCAAACGGTGTCCAGTCGAACGTGCGTGCACCCCAATGGGGTAGCGTCGGTGCTTTTGTACGGCTACTCAAAACCTATGTCCTACGGTGAGTTGTGGGGTCAAGAAAGGACGGGTTGCTTCGGGGGCTCTCGGTTGTCAATCCGTTAGTCCCCAACACGCAGCAAATATGGAAAGTACAAAGAATAGAATGTATCCACGCCCGGGTTCTCGGATGGCCCGGGCACTGCGTGTTAGTGAGAGCGAGTGTGTTGTGCCTGGTAGTAGTGGGCCGGCCAATGCACAGGTGGAGGAAGTTCCCACGAGTGCTCATAGCGTAGGCAGAACAACTGCCAATGAACTGTTTCGTTGCGAACATTGCGACAGGGAGTTCAATACCAAGCGTGGGCTTGGTGTGCACGTTAGATTTGCACATAAAGAAGCTGCCAACGACCTGATCGACGTAGAAAGGGTTAGACCCCGTTGGCCTGAGGAGGAGGTGCGACTGATGGCGCGGGCTGAGGCTACGGCCACCTTAGCGGGGGTTCGGTACATGAATCAACACCTTTCTGTACTGTTCCCTAATAGGTCTCTTGAAGGCATCAAGGGTAAACGGCGCAATGCTGCTTACCAAGCGATGGTTCTTGAGTTCCGCCAACAGGAATTAGATTCAAATTCTGATTCTGATGACGGCTTGGTGGCGGATGCGACGATGACACGAGTCGCCCGCACACCTGACCGGCCTTCAGTTGCCATCGAACAACAAACACCCCAGTCTCCAATACTCCATGACCAAGATGGTCTTGGAAGAGTGCGCTTAGCGATCGCGACTCTGTTAGAGTCAACTGCGCGCTATCGTATCTATGAGGCTGGCACTCTGCGGGAAGTCGCACGAGATGCTCTGGCGGGGGAGAGAGTAGTTGACCGATTGAATGATTGGCTCGCTGCGATCTTCCCTGCTGGTCGGGTGAACCCTCCCAGACCCAATCGAAATCGATCAGTGCGTCCTCCGGCAAATGAGAATAGGGAGCAAAGACGCAAGAGAGAGTTCGCAGCAATGCAGAACCTCTATCGAACTAACTTGCGTGCCTGTCTCGGTAATATACTCGATGGAGACATAACGCGGGAAAGGCCTTCTGGCATCAGTTTTGCGCAGTACTGGCAGCCTCTTATTGAGACGGTCAGTGCAGCTGATGGCCATATGGAGGACCTCCGCCGGTCTGCCACTGGGTCGAGACAGAGTTTGATCAGAGCCAGGTTGAGCAATGGCCCTTCTACATCAGGGTACGGCGTTGGGGCCGGCGTAAGCCGTGCCGCTGATAAGTCCTCGCTCTGGGATCCGATCACGACAACCGAGGTTGTCCGGATTCCTGTTAAAACTGGCTCTGCCCCTGGATTGGACAAAATAACACCTAGGGCCTGGAAAGCCGTTCCGGCGGATCTACGGGCCCTATTGTTCAATCTAATGCTCCTTGCAAGAGAGGTCCCTTCGTCGATCTCCTCTTCCAGGACGGTCTTTCTGGAGAAAGGTAGTATGCCAGAACATCCGGCACCTTCTGACTACCGGCCTCTACGTATAGGCTCTGTCGTGTTGAGGCAGTTTCACAAGATTTTAGGCAGGAGGTTGGCTGCTCTTGACATATTCGATGAGAGGCAAAGAGGCTTCCGGCCCGTCGATGGCGTCTGCGAAAACGTAGAAGTGCTGTCTGCGGTGCTGGCGGACGCTCGGCGCCGATGTCGAACGGTACATATGGCGTGCGTTGACCTGTCGAAGGCATTCGACACGGTCTCGCACGGTGCGATCCATCTTGCACTGGAGGAGGCGGGTCTCCCGCTCTCCTTCAGAGAGTACATTAGAGCATGCTACTCCAATGCTACGACAGCGCTTCAGCTGCCGGATCTTTGTGAGACGCCAAGAATACAGCTGGGTAGAGGCGTGAAGCAAGGCGATCCTCTGTCGCCCCTACTGTTCAATCTGGTCGTAGACCGAGCTTTAGGGGTTCTCTCGGAGGATGTTGGATATAGGCTTAATGGCGAACTAATTGGCGCCCTGGCTTACGCTGACGACATTGTACTCCTAGCGTCGACCCGTAACGGTCTGCAGGAGAATTTGAACCGGCTTCAGGCCGC
>NW_026019230.1:87500-90000 GCF_917208135.1 Athalia rosae
TTGGATCGAAAAATTTTCAAAGTCCGAAAGAGTCGCGCATCACTCGTTGGATCGAAAAATTTTCAAAGTCCGAAAGAGTCGCGCATCACTCGTTGGATCGAAAAATTTTCAAAGTCCGAAAGAGTCGCGCATCACTCGTTGGATCGAAAAATTTTCAAAGTCCGAAAGAGTCGCGCATCACTCGTTGGATCGAAAAATTTTCAAAGTCCGAAAGAGTCGCGCATCACTCGTTGGATCGAAAAATTTTCAAAGTCCGAAAGAGTCGCGCATCACTCGTTGGATCGAAAAATTTTCAAAGTCCGAAAGAGTCGCGCATCACTCGTTGGATCGAAAAATTTTCAAAGTCCGAAAGAGTCGCGCATCACTCGTTGGATCGAAAAATTTTCAAAGTCCGAAAGAGTCGCGCATCACTCGTTGGATCGAAAAATTTTCAAAGTCCGAAAGAGTCGCGCATCACTCGTTGGATCGAAAAATTTTCAAAGTCCGAAAGAGTCGCGCATCACTCGTTGGATCGAAAAATTTTCAAAGTCCGAAAGAGTCGCGCATCACTCGTTGGATCGAAAAATTTTCAAAGTCCGAAAGAGTCGCGCATCACTCGTTGGATCGAAAAATTTTCAAAGTCCGAAAGAGTCGCGCATCACTCGTTGGATCGAAAAATTTTCAAAGTCCGAAAGAGTCGCGCATCACTCGTTGGATCGAAAAATTTTCAAAGTCCGAAAGAGTCGCGCATCACTCGTTGGATCGAAAAATTTTCAAAGTCCGAAAGAGTCGCGCATCACTCGTTGGATCGAAAAATTTTCAAAGTCCGAAAGAGTCGCGCATCACTCGTTGGATCGAAAAATTTTCAAAGTCCGAAAGAGTCGCGCATCACTCGTTGGATCGAAAAATTTTCAAAGTCCGAAAGAGTCGCGCATCACTCGTTGGATCGAAAAATTTTCAAAGTCCGAAAGAGTCGCGCATCACTCGTTGGATCGAAAAATTTTCAAAGTCCGAAAGAGTCGCGCATCACTCGTTGGATCGAAAAATTTTCAAAGTCCGAAAGAGTCGCGCATCACTCGTTGGATCGAAAAATTTTCAAAGTCCGAAAGAGTCGCGCATCACTCGTTGGATCGAAAAATTTTCAAAGTCCGAAAGAGTCGCGCATCACTCGTTGGATCGAAAAATTTTCAAAGTCCGAAAGAGTCGCGCATCACTCGTTGGATCGAAAAATTTTCAAAGTCCGAAAGAGTCGCGCATCACTCGTTGGATCGAAAAATTTTCAAAGTCCGAAAGAGTCGCGCATCACTCGTTGGATCGAAAAATTTTCAAAGTCCGAAAGAGTCGCGCATCACTCGTTGGATCGAAAAATTTTCAAAGTCCGAAAGAGTCGCGCATCACTCGTTGGATCGAGAAATTTTCAAAGTCCGAAAGAGTCGCGCATCACTCGTTGGATCGAAAAATTTTCAAAGTCCGAAAGAGTCGCGCATCACTCGTTGGATCGAAAAATTTTCAAAGTCCGAAAGAGTCGCGCATCACTCGTTGGATCGAAAAATTTTCAAAGTCCGAAAGAGTCGCGCATCACTCGTTGGATCGAAAAATTTTCAAAGTCCGAAAGAGTCGCGCATCACTCGTTGGATCGAAAAATTTTCAAAGTCCGAAAGAGTCGCGCATCACTCGTTGGATCGAAAAATTTTCAAAGTCCGAAAGAGTCGCGCATCACTCGTTGGATCGAAAAATTTTCAAAGTCCGAAAGAGTCGCGCTTCACTCGTTGGATCGAAAAATTTTCAAAGTCCGAAAGAGTCGCGCATCACTCGTTGGATCGAAAAATTTTCAAAGTCCGAAAGAGTCGCGCATCACTCGTTGGATCGAAAAATTTTCAAAGTCCGAAAGAGTCGCGCATCACTCGTTGGATCGAAAAATTTTCAAAGTCCGAAAGAGTCGCGCATCACTCGTTGGATCGAAAAATTTTCAAAGTCCGAAAGAGTCGCGCATCACTCGTTGGATCGAAAAATTTTCAAAGTCCGAAAGAGTCGCGCATCACTCGTTGGATCGAAAAATTTTCAAAGTCCGAAAGAGTCGCGCATCACTCGTTGGATCGAAAAATTTTCAAAGTCCGAAAGAGTCGCGCATCACTCGTTGGATCGAAAAATTTTCAAAGTCCGAAAGAGTCGCGCATCACTCGTTGGATCGAAAAATTTTCAAAGTCCGAAAGAGTCGCGCATCACTCGTTGGATCGAAAAATTTTCAAAGTCCGAAAGAGTCGCGCATCACTCGTTGGATCGAAAAATTTTCAAAGTCCGAAAGAGTCGCGCATCACTCGTTGGATCGAAAAATTTTCAAAGTCCGAAAGAGTCGCGCATCACTCGTTGGATCGAAAAATTTTCAAAGTCCGAAAGAGTCGCGCATCACTCGTTGGATCGAAAAATTTTCAAAGTCCGAAAGAGTCGCGCATCACTCGTTGGATCGAAAAATTTTCAAAGTCCGAAAGAGTCGCGCATCACTCGTTGGATCGAAAAATTT
>NW_026019230.1:97500-105000 GCF_917208135.1 Athalia rosae
AGTTTTCTTTTCTGTATAAGCGTTCGAGTTCCCTGGAATCCTCTAGCAGGGAGATAGGGTTTGGAACGCGAAGAGCACCGCAGTTGCGGCGGTGTCCGGATCTTCCCCTCGGACCTTGAAAATCCAGGAGAGGGCCACGTGGAGGTGTCGCGCCGGTTCGTACCCATATCCGCAGCAGGTCTCCAAGGTGAAGAGCCTCTAGTCGATAGACTAATGTAGGTAAGGGAAGTCGGCAAATTGGATCCGTAACTTCGGAATAAGGATTGGCTCTGAGGATCGGGGCGTGTCGGGCTTGGTCGGGAAGCGGGTTTGGCTGACGTGCCGGGCCTGGGCGAGGTGAAGGTAATAACCGGATCCGTGCTCGGTCCCGTGCCTTGGCCTCCCGCGGATCTGCCTCGCTGCGAGGCTTCCGTGACGGCTTGCCGACGCGGTCGTCCTCTTCGGCCGCTATTTAACGGTCAGCTCAGAACTGGCACGGACTGGGGGAATCCGACTGTCTAATTAAAACAAAGCATTGCGATGGCCCTAGCGGGTGTTGACGCAATGTGATTTCTGCCCAGTGCTCTGAATGTCAACGTGAAGAAATTCAAGCAAGCGCGGGTAAACGGCGGGAGTAACTATGACTCTCGAGTCTGGTTAGCAAGCAGTCACCTTTTCGTGGTTCCCGCCATAAGTACCCTCGGATGAGTTTCTGATGGGGGGAAACTAAGAACTGCCTCTGTGCTCGATGACTTTGTGGGGTTGCCAGCCCCGCTCAGTCCTATTTTGTCGGCCCTAAAAGATTGAAAAAAGCCTCGGATGGAAATAATAATAATCTAGCTGGTGGGCCCGCAGGTCCAACCGGCCCGACAACCAACGTTCCAGTAACGTTTGAATGCAGAATGCTAGGGTGCGAAAGAACTTTTTTGACAACGAGAGGGAGAGGTGTGCATGAACAGAGGGTTCATAAAAACTGGTATGACCAAAGACAGGTGGTCGAGATGAACGTGCGTAGTGCGCAGTGGAACGCCGAAGAATCGAGCCTTCTTGCTAGGCAGGAGGCCCGGCTCACACTAGAGGGCGTTCGATACATCAATCAAGCGCTTGCGCCATATTTTCCGAACAGAACCCTTGAGGCCATAAAGGGACAGAGACGGTATCAAGCGCACAAAGACAGGGTGCGTCAGTATATGGATGGTCTGGCGGGGGAGCTGCAGGCCCCACTTCAGCCAGACGTCATACAAGAGCCGAACGGGGAGCATCGGCCGCAATCAATTGATACCTTAAGAGCTGCAATTGTGGAGGAGCTATCCAAACAGAATCCGTTGATCGGGCCTGAGTTCCGAAAGGAAAAACTAAGTCAGATATGTGAGAATATCTCGTTGTGGTCACTGGAGATGATTTCTGAACAGCTCGAAATTTACCTATTGGAGGTGTTTCCGCTACCTCAAGTACGGAGAAGACCGAACCCAGCGGTCAGGGCTGATGTTCAGCAAACGAAGAGGCAAGCCCGTAGGGCTGAATATGCGATAACGCAAAGAGCATGGAGAAAGAACCCGTGCAACTGCCTCAGAGTTCTTTTGAAAGATAAGACTGCCTCTCAAACACCGAGAGAGGAGGTCATGGTTCCGTTTTGGCGGACCATTATGACGCAAGCGAATGTTCAGTCGCCTGGGGTTGGCTCCGTGCCAAACGATAGGAGGAATGACTTGTGGAAGCCGATAAGGTCTGAGGAGATTAAGAGGGCATTTCCTGAGATGACTACGTCACCTGGACCCGATGGGGTGACCGCACGGCAGCTGGGGGCTGTACCGATGAATGTGTTGGTCGGAGTATTCAACCTACTCCTTCTCTGTGGGAAGCTGCCCAAACACCTGGCGGAGTCAAGAACAACTCTGATTCCTAAGAAAAATGGGGCCTCTGAGCCAGGAGACTTTAGACCAATAACAGTGTCCTCAGTGATTACTCGAACATATCACAAGATCTTGGCAAATCGGCTGGCCGTGTACATAGATCTCGACGGTCGGCAGAGGGCGTTCCTTCCTGTTGATGGGACAGCGCAGAACATATTTGACCTAGATATGATACTTCGGTACCATAGGCAAAATTTCAAGCCCTTATATGTGGCTTCATTAGACGTGGCCAAAGCCTTTGATTCGGTAACGCATAACACCGTAAGAGATACTCTGCTTACGAAGGGAGTCCCAACACACTTAGTCGAGTACGTCATGGATGTTTACTCGAGGAGCACGACGAGACTGGTATGCGATGGGTGGACTTCTGATCCGATATCTCCAACATGCGGAGTAAAGCAGGGAGACCCTCTGTCGCCCATTATCTTTAATATGGTAATGGATGGCCTCTTAAGGCTCATTCCACCAGAAGTAGGGGTGGATGTGGATGGGGACCACTATAACGCATTGGCGTTTGCTGATGATCTGGTTTTTACCGCGTCAACTCCTCATGGCCTGCAGTTAATTCTCGACTTAGCCACGGATTATCTGGCTAAGTGTGGTTTGGCAATTAACACTGGAAAGTCTTTTACAGTTGCCTTGAGGAGTGTGCCGCATGTTAAGAAGTCTGTAGTGGATGGTACAGCTAGATTTACGTGTTCTGGGCGGATGATGCCAGCACTAAAAAGGGAGGACGAGTGGAGGTATCTGGGCGTTCCCTTTACACCAGAGGGGCGCTCGAAGGGCGAGGAGAACGAGCAACTGAGGTTGGCCTTGCACTCGCTTACAAAGGCACCATTGAAGCCCCAGCAGAGGCTATTTGCACTAAGGGTGGCAGTCCTACCTGGGCTGTATCACCTTCTGACGTTGGGCAATACGACTTTGAGTCGGCTTAAGAAGATCGATGCAATGGTGCGCTCGTCGGTAAGAAAGTGGCTGGATCTACCGCATGATACACCCAACGCTTACTTTCACGCGAGTGTAAAGGATGGAGGCCTGTCAGTGCCCTCCATGAGGTGGCTAATGCCGCTTCATAGATGGAGGCGCCTACAGGGGGGCAGGCCAGAGGGGCAACATCTATCCCCGTACCTAGCTCAGGAGGTGGGGCGTGCCAAAAGAAGGCTACGCGAAGGACGAGTGGAAATATCTACCACAGAAGAGCTGAAAGTAAGATGGGCGGAGCTCCTGCATAATTCAGTGGATGGAAGAGCTCTGAAAGAGTCCAGTGAAGTGTCCCAACAACACCAGTGGGTCACTGAGGGTACACGCTTCCTGTCGGGCAAGGACTTTGTCAATGCCGCGAAGATCAGGATAAATGCGATGCCAACTAGATCTCGGACGGCACGGGGAAGGCTTAAAGAACGCACATGTCGAGCAGGGTGTAGAGTGGTGGAAACGCTGGACCACGTTCTGCAGAAGTGCTACCGAACCCATGGGGCACGGGTTGATCGTCACAATGCGATAGCGGCGTACGTGAAACGAGCCCTGGAGAGGTCTTACGAAACGGTAGAAGAGGAGCCCCGGTTTACAACCGAAGAGGGTCTCCGCAAGCCTGACCTTATAGCTGTGAGCAACAACTCGGCCCTGGTGGTCGATGCGCAGGTTGTAGGCGAGCATGTCAACCTGGAGGAAGCGCACCGAGAGAAGGTTGCGAAGTACCAGCGCCTCAGGGAAATGATTAAGGAAAAGTATGGTGTACGAGACGTGAGGTTCTCCAGTGTCACCTTGTCATATCGAGGAGTATGGAGCAAAACATCTGCTCAGTCTCTCGTTGAGGAGAACATCTTGAAGTGGAAGGAGATGAAGATTGTATCGACCAGAGTCCTAATTGGGGGACTTGCAATCTTCAGAAGGTTCAATCGGGCAACATCAACAGCCGGCCCTCAAAGAATGCCACGCATCGGCGTTGGATAAGAAGACCTCGTGGAACGAGCAACAACGTGCTGCCTACGATTTAGGCACAATGGAGAAAGGAGGGGTTTTAGTGGGTATACCCGGTAACGGGGGAGTCCCACACTACCTTTAGGTGTGCGTAATGCATTTCCCCTCCTTCTTAAAAAAAAAAAAAAAAAAAAAAAAAAAAAAAAAAAAAAAAAAAAAAAAAAAAAATAGCCAAATGCCTCGTCATCTAATTAGTGACGCGCATGAATGGATTAACGAGATTCCCACTGTCCCTATCTACTCCCCCCGTGGTCTGCTGCCTTGTCGGGGCGGAGGGGCTTGCGTGTTCTGATGATCCTCGTGGCTGTGCCGGCGGGAACTTAGTTTCCTGGCAGGTCCTACCTAGCCGGAGTGGCATGAGGTGAGGTTCCAGACGAAATTCAGACCACATCTGAAGCCAAGGTGTAAGGCATCGTGCCGAGGGCTGCATGGCTGCGCGGATGTAAAATAGCGCAGTCGCGAACGATCCCTCTGGGGCACCAGCCGAAACCCCTGGAGTATCTAGGCTTGCTCAGCTAAGGCGGCTCTGGCTGGGTGGACCCCCTTTCCGACCATTACGTGGGAACACTATGGAATCAAAAACTAAAAACAAAACCAAAAATAAAACTGTACGCACGAGAGAGAGTGAGAGTGAGGCTGAGAGCGAGATGGATACCTCGCAGGCGACCAGTGTCGATTCTGATGTTTCATCGTTGGCGACTGTTCGTCCGGGAGACCGGTCACCTCCGGGCCGTGGGGTTGGACCTAAAAGAAGAAAAATTTGTTACGAAAGGACCCAGGGCGTGGCGCCGTCTGAAGACCTGGATTCGACTGAGATTAGAAGAGAAAGATCCGAACTGGAGGCGTACCTCTTCAATGAGTCCAATAAAATAAGTAAGACTTCGATCAAGTTCATCCTGTCGAAGTGGATGACACTCGAGACAAAACTCTACGAACAAATGGTGGAGAACGAGAAATCGAAAGTGGAAATTAAGTGCCTAATTCAAAATCGAGAAACCTCGATTCTGCCACCAAATACTTACGCGAAGGTGGTGGCCAGCCCGCCTGGGGCTACTCCTCCTTCCTCGTCTGCTCCTGCGAAGTCTACGATGGCTCCATCTGAAAATAAAAAGAAAAAAGAAATATATAAGACAGTGCTGATTAAACCTGAAAAAGAAAATGATTCAAGGACGAATGCAGAAATTGGTAGGGATATCACCTCTGCGCTAAAAGATATGAGATCAAACTTGAAGATCAGAAACATGAGACAGATGCGCAAACAAGGATTTGTGATGGAGGTCGCTAGTGATAATGACGTACGATGCCTCCGCATCTCCAAATTAAAAACTGTCGGTCTAAAAATTGAACCCCCTAAAGAGATCAATCCCAACATCTTGATCTTTGATGTTGACGAAGAGCACACAGCCGAAGAGCTGAAACGCGACTTCCTCTGTAAAAACTTCGATCAATCAGACGAGGAGGTTGTTGCCGCGCTTAAAGATCAAGTGAATTTTAGACACAGTTTTAAATCTAAAAATGGCGGTTTAAATTGGATCGTAGAACTGCCCGGCGTGCTACTCAAGAAGCTCACTGATCAAAGACGATTGTACCTGTTATGGAATTCGTGCCGTTTCAAAGAGTACATCAACGTAACTAGATGTTACAAATGCTACGGTTATGGCCATACGGCGAAAGTATGTAGTGTGCCGAAACAAGTTTGTGAAACTTGCGGCGGTGATGATCACCTAAGAGATAAATGCCCGCAGAAAACCAAGCCCAGTTGCGTGTGTTGCAAGAAATCCAGAAGGACGAATACCGACCACTCTGTTCGAGACAAGAATTGTCCAGAATACCTGCGACAAGTTGAAATATACAAATCACGAATAAAGTGGAGTTAGCTTTTGGACAGGTGAATTGCGGTCGGGCAGCCGCAGCTGCTGCAGAGTTGAGAACAACGATGAACGAGAGGAACCTAGATGTGATGATTGTACAGGAGCCATACTCCATCAGAGGCGAGACCCCTGGATTTAGATCCCGAATGTATTCCGTGCTCAAACCAGCCGCCGAACACCCACAGGTTGCGATGATCATCAACACAGAACGGATCGAAGCTTTTCAACTCAAATATGAAGAAAGCGACTGTGTGATGAGTGCTAGAATCACGAGTGAAATGGGCAGCTTGTATGTTGTAAATGCGTACTGCCGTTTTTCGCAGCCTGTGGACGGGTATTTGGAGAAAATGGCAAGGATAGTTGGTAGAATAAGGGAAACAGATCGTGGCTGTAGAATTTTAATCTGCGCCGATGTGAACGCTGCCTCACAATTGTGGCACGCAAGTGCCACGGATGACCGTGGCAGAGCGGTTGAGGAGTTCATTGCCGAGTGTGATCTCTTTGTAATGAATCAGCTTAGTGAATTTTCTACTTTCAGTACAGTCAATGGTGAGTCCAATATCGACGTTACACTCGCGAGTGCAAATGTGGCTGATTCCATCCGGGACTGGGAGGTCAACCCTGAATGTGTGTCGTGTGACCACAACTTGATTTTGTTCAAAATGAGCTCATTCGAATATGCTAGACTGGCCAGACCACTGGAGGATAGGTATGCTTTGAAAAAAGCTGATTGGGACCTATTCCGAGAGAAATGCGAGGAGGTCTTTGACGAGGCCTTCCTCGACTTGCTTGCACAAAAGCTGCCTAATAACGCTGTAAGGATGTTCAACAAGAAATTTAAAGAAGTTTGTGACCTATCGATCCCAAAAAGGAAAAAACTACCCAATTCCGTTCCCTGGTGGACGAAGGAGATCGATGCGGCAAGGAAAATAGCGAGGAGAAGCAGGGATGCGCTAACACGAGCGCGCAGACTGCAATTAAGTAACGAGGAGATCGAGAGTGCCAAAAGGGCATACCGTCCCGTGCGTAACAGATACGTGGCATTAATCAAGAAGGCTAAGCTCCAGTCCTGGCGAAAATTCGTCCTGGAAGAGGGTAACCGTGATCCTGGGGGGTTTGTTTACAAAATTCTCCGAAACAAGTTTCGAAGGCCTGATGCCATCTGTGCCATAGTGATGCCCGACGGCGAGTATACGCAATCCAGACTTGAAACCTTGCGCGAATTGGCCCGGAAAATGCTCCCGCTGGATGAAAGAACTGCTGAAACGGCGGAACATAGACGAATACGTGAACAAATCTCTGATTACAGAAATCTTAATCTCGAACGTGACATATCTGTCGATGAAATTGGCCATGCTATCAAAAAGATGAAACGTGGAAAAGCCCCTGGCCTGGATGGTTTTTCTAACGAGATGATTCGGCATCTATGGGCCATAAGGGGACAGACTCTCTTTAATCTTTTCAACAACTGCCTACGGAGTCGAGTTTTTCCCGATTTGTGGAAGATTGCGGATCTCCGGGTGGTGTTGAAGGGGGTGGATAGGGATCCTGAACAGGTGGGGTCCTATCGCCCTATATCGTTACTGTCGTCGATTGGGAAAGTTTTCGAGAGGATTATTGTTGCCCGAATCGATGAAAGCTACTGCGAGAAGGGACTGACTAGTGCCAAGCAATACGGATTCAAGGCTGGCAGTTCGACTGAGGATGCCCTCCTCTCGTTCAGGCGGGGGCTCGAGACAAGTGGGAAGAAATATGTA
>NW_026019230.1:110000-117500 GCF_917208135.1 Athalia rosae
TCAAAGTCCGAAAGAGTCGCGGCATCACTCGTTGGATCGAAAAATTTTCAAAGTCCGAAAGAGTCGCGCATCACTCGTGGATCGAAAAATTTTCAAAGTCCGAAGAGTCGAGCATCACTCGTTGGATCGAAAAATTTTCAAAGTCCGAAAGAGTCGCGCATCACTCGTTGGATCGAAAAATTTTCAAAGTCCGAAAGAGTCGCGCATCACTCGTTGGATCGAAAAATTTTCAAAGTCCGAAAGAGTCGCGCATCACTCGTTGGATCGAAAAAATTTCAAAGTCCGAAAGAGTCGCGCATCACTCGTTGGATCGAAAAATTTTCAAAGTCCGAAAGAGTCGCGCATCACTCGTTGGATCGAAAAATTTTCAAAGTCCGAAAGAGTCGCGCATCACTCGTTGGATCGAAAAAATTTTCAAAGTCCGAAAGAGTCGCGCATCACTCGTTGGATCGAAAAATTTTCAAAGTCCGAAAGAGTCGCGCATCACTCGTTGGATCGAAAAATTTTCAAAGTCCGAAAGAGTCGCGCATCACTCGTTGGATCGAAAAATTTTCAAAGTCCGAAAGAGTCGCGCATCACTCGTTGGATCGAAAAATTTTCAAAGTCCGAAAGAGTCGCGCATCACTCGTTGGATCGAAAAATTTTCAAAGTCCGAAAGAGTCGCGCATCACTCGTTGGATCGAAAAATTTTCAAAGTCCGAAAGAGTCGCGCATCACTCGTTGGATCGAAAAATTTTCAAAGTCCGAAAGAGTCGCGCATCACTCGTTGGATCGAAAAATTTTCAAAGTCCGAAAGAGTCGCGCATCACTCGTTGGATCGAAAAATTTTCAAAGTCCGAAAGAGTCGCGCATCACTCGTTGGATCGAAAAATTTTCAAAGTCCGAAAGAGTCGCGCATCACTCGTTGGATCGAAAAATTTTCAAAGTCCGAAAGAGTCGCGCATCACTCGTTGGATCGAAAAATTTTCAAAGTCCGAAAGAGTCGCGCATCACTCGTTGGATCGAAAAATTTTCAAAGTCCGAAAGAGTCGCGCATCACTCGTTGGATCGAAAAATTTTCAAAGTCCGAAAGAGTCGCGCATCACTCGTTGGATCGAAAAATTTTCAAAGTCCGAAAGAGTCGCGCATCACTCGTTGGATCGAAAAATTTTCAAAGTCCGAAAGAGTCGCGCATCACTCGTTGGATCGAAAAATTTTCAAAGTCCGAAAGAGTCGCGCATCACTCGTTGGATCGAAAAATTTTCAAAGTCCGAAAGAGTCGCGCATCACTCGTTGGATCGAAAAATTTTCAAAGTCCGAAAGAGTCGCGCATCACTCGTTGGATCGAAAAATTTTCAAAGTCCGAAAGAGTCGCGCATCACTCGTTGGATCGAAAAATTTTCAAAGTCCGAAAGAGTCGCGCATCACTCGTTGGATCGAAAAATTTTCAAAGTCCGAAAGAGTCGCGCATCACTCGTTGGATCGAAAAATTTTCAAAGTCCGAAAGAGTCGCGCATCACTCGTTGGATCGAAAAATTTTCAAAGTCCGAAAGAGTCGCGCATCACTCGTTGGATCGAAAAATTTTCAAAGTCCGAAAGAGTCGCGCATCACTCGTTGGATCGAAAAATTTTCAAAGTCCGAAAGAGTCGCGCATCACTCGTTGGATCGAAAAATTTTCAAAGTCCGAAAGAGTCGCGCATCACTCGTTGGATCGAAAAATTTTCAAAGTCCGAAAGAGTCGCGCATCACTCGTTGGATCGAAAAATTTTCAAAGTCCGAAAGAGTCGCGCATCACTCGTTGGATCGAAAAATTTTCAAAGTCCGAAAGAGTCGCGCATCACTCGTTGGATCGAAAAATTTTCAAAGTCCGAAAGAGTCGCGCATCACTCGTTGGATCGAAAAATTTTCAAAGTCCGAAAGAGTCGCGCATCACTCGTTGGATCGAAAAATTTTCAAAGTCCGAAAGAGTCGCGCATCACTCGTTGGATCGAAAAATTTTCAAAGTCCGAAAGAGTCGCGCATCACTCGTTGGATCGAAAAATTTTCAAAGTCCGAAAGAGTCGCGCATCACTCGTTGGATCGAAAAATTTTCAAAGTCCGAAAGAGTCGCGCATCACTCGTTGGATCGAAAAATTTTCAAAGTCCGAAAGAGTCGCGCATCACTCGTTGGATCGAAAAATTTTCAAAGTCCGAAAGAGTCGCGCATCACTCGTTGGATCGAAAAATTTTCAAAGTCCGAAAGAGTCGCGCATCACTCGTTGGATCGAAAAATTTTCAAAGTCCGAAAGAGTCGCGCATCACTCGTTGGATCGAAAAATTTTCAAAGTCCGAAAGAGTCGCGCATCACTCGTTGGATCGAAAAATTTTCAAAGTCCGAAAGAGTCGCGCATCACTCGTTGGATCGAAAAATTTTCAAAGTCCGAAAGAGTCGCGCATCACTCGTTGGATCGAAAAATTTTCAAAGTCCGAAAGAGTCGCGCATCACTCGTTGGATCGAAAAATTTTCAAAGTCCGAAAGAGTCGCGCATCACTCGTTGGATCGAAAAATTTTCAAAGTCCGAAAGAGTCGCGCATCACTCGTTGGATCGAAAAATTTTCAAAGTCCGAAAGAGTCGCGCATCACTCGTTGGATCGAAAAATTTTCAAAGTCCGAAAGAGTCGCGCATCACTCGTTGGATCGAAAAATTTTCAAAGTCCGAAAGAGTCGCGCATCACTCGTTGGATCGAAAAATTTTCAAAGTCCGAAAGAGTCGCGCATCACTCGTTGGATCGAAAAATTTTCAAAGTCCGAAAGAGTCGCGCATCACTCGTTGGATCGAAAAATTTTCAAAGTCCGAAAGAGTCGCGCATCACTCGTTGGATCGAAAAATTTTCAAAGTCCGAAAGAGTCGCGCATCACTCGTTGGATCGAAAAATTTTCAAAGTCCGAAAGAGTCGCGCATCACTCGTTGGATCGAAAAATTTTCAAAGTCCGAAAGAGTCGCGCATCACTCGTTGGATCGAAAAATTTTCGAAGTCCGAAAGAGTCGCGCATCACTCGTTGGATCGAAAAATTTTCAAAGTCCGAAAGAGTCGCGCATCACTCGTTGGATCGAAAAATTTTCAAAGTCCGAAAGAGTCGCGCATCACTCGTTGGATCGAAAAATTTTCAAAGTCCGAAAGAGTCGCGCATCACTCGTTGGATCGAAAAATTTTCAAAGTCCGAAAGAGTCGCGCATCACTCGTTGGATCGAAAAATTTTCAAAGTCCGAAAGAGTCGCGCATCACTCGTTGGATCGAAAAATTTTCAAAGTCCGAAAGAGTCGCGCATCACTCGTTGGATCGAAAAATTTTCAAAGTCCGAAAGAGTCGCGCATCACTCGTTGGATCGAAAAATTTTCAAAGTCCGAAAGAGTCGCGCATCACTCGTTGGATCGAAAAATTTTCAAAGTCCGAAAGAGTCGCGCATTACTCGTTGGATCGAAAAATTTTCAAAGTCCGAAAGAGTCGCGCATCACTCGTTGGATCGAAAAATTTTCAAAGTCCGAAAGAGTCGCGCATCACTCGTTGGATCGAAAAATTTTCAAAGTCCGAAAGAGTCGCGCATCACTCGTTGGATCGAAAAATTTTTAAAGTCCGAAAGAGTCGCGCATCACTCGTTGGATCGAAAAATTTTCAAAGTCCGAAAGAGTCGCGCATCACTCGTTGGATCGAAAAATTTTCAAAGTCCGAAAGAGTCGCGCATCACTCGTTGGATCGAAAAATTTTCAAAGTCCCAACGATTCTCGCATGGAACTAAGTTCCAACGTACTGCCAAATTTTTCAGGTCGCGTTGCTGTTTTGCCCCATAAGGAACACGTGTTATGACCGGCCGGCTCCGACGTCCGAGCGGCACCGTTGATACTTCATGCACCGAGCGGTCTCGACCGGTCGGTCGGCACCTAGTCCTCGGGTTTCGGAACTTTCGACTTGTTTCGGCCCGTATCTCGACATTCCTTTGCGGGTTTGTTGTCGGGGCTATGGTTTCGTCCTCACCGTGTCACGAACACGCAGACAAAAATTTTTTTCGAATTTTGAAAATTTTTCGTCTGAGCGGAGATTCGCACCACAGGCGTTCGTTTCGTTCCGGTAAGAACCACTCTCACGAGTTCAAAGTTTTTCCGAGCGCTCACGTTTCGCAGGGGCGAGTTCTCCGCTCCGTCTAGAAAATATGATTCAATTTGAATCGTCGACACTACATAACCGCGGGTCGGTGTCTAAGACCGAATGGCCCTTTATGCGGTGACCAGAAAGTCTTCTCTCGCAAGTCGAGGGAAGCAGTCGAACAGAGGCATCAACTCGCCACATTCCGTGCGTATCACAGTCTGTTCGCAGACGGTACACATTGAGTTCCAATCGTACTCCCGACGCTTGCAATCTAGCCGAAGGATACGAGAAGGATAATTCGAACGATTTGCACCGGGGAGTCGACAAAAATTGTCTTCACCCGAGGAAACACAAAGTCGAACAGAGCGCTCTGAGCGCTAGTACGCGTACACAAGTTGTGCGGTACCAGATATACATATTATATTAAAACGTGTGGCCGACCGGGCAAAGACTCGGCGGCATGGGGCAACACACGAAAAGAGCTACCAATAACACAAAGCTCCCTGGTTGATCCTGCCAGTAGTCATATGCTTGTCTCAAAGATTAAGCCATGCATGTCTCAGTGCAAGCCATATTAAGGTGAAACCGCGAATGGCTCATTAAATCAGTTATGGTTTCTTAGATCGTACCCACATTTACTTGGATAACTGTGGTAATTCTAGAGCTAATACATGCAAACAGAGTTCCGACCAGAGATGGGAGGAATGCTTTTATTAGATCAAAACCAATCGGTGGCGGGTTCGTCCCGTCCGCCGTTTACTTTGGTGACTCTGAATAACTTTGGGCTGATCGCACGGTCTTGGTACCGGCGACGCATCTTTCAAATGTCTGCCTTATCAACTGTCGATGGTAGGTTCTGCGCCTACCATGGTTGTAACGGGTAACGGGGAATCAGGGTTCGATTCCGGAGAGGGAGCCTGAGAAACGGCTACCACATCCAAGGAAGGCAGCAGGCGCGCAAATTACCCACTCCCGGCACGGGGAGGTAGTGACGAAAAATAACGATACGGGACTCATCCGAGGCCCCGTAATCGGAATGAGTACACTTTAAATCCTTTAACGAGGATCAATTGGAGGGCAAGTCTGGTGCCAGCAGCCGCGGTAATTCCAGCTCCAATAGCGTATATTAAAGTTGTTGCGGTTAAAAAGCTCGTAGTTGAATCTGTGTCCCACGCTGTCGGTTCACCGCTCGCGGTGTTTAACTGGCATGATTGTGGGACGTCCTACCGGTGGGCTTAGCCTTTCGGGGCGGCCCAACTAATATCCCATCGCGGTGCTCTTCATTGAGTGTCGAGGTGGGCCGGTACGTTTACTTTGAACAAATTAGAGTGCTTAAAGCAGGCTATTTTCGCCTGAATACTGTGTGCATGGAATAATGGAATAGGACCTCGGTTCTATTTTGTTGGTTTTCGGAACCCCGAGGTAATGATTAATAGGAACAGATGGGGGCATTCGTATTGCGACGTTAGAGGTGAAATTCTTGGATCGTCGCAAGACGGACAGAAGCGAAAGCATTTGCCAAAAATGTTTTCTTTAATCAAGAACGAAAGTTAGAGGTTCGAAGGCGATCAGATACCGCCCTAGTTCTAACCATAAACGATGCCAGCTAGCGATCCGCCGAAGTTCCTCCGATGACTCGGCGGGCAGCTTCCGGGAAACCAAAGCTTTTGGGTTCCGGGGGAAGTATGGTTGCAAAGCTGAAACTTAAAGGAATTGACGGAAGGGCACCACCAGGAGTGGAGCCTGCGGCTTAATTTGACTCAACACGGGAAACCTCACCAGGCCCGGACACCGGAAGGATTGACAGATTGAGAGCTCTTTCTTGATTCGGTGGGTGGTGGTGCATGGCCGTTCTTAGTTGGTGGAGCGATTTGTCTGGTTAATTCCGATAACGAACGAGACTCTAGCCTGCTAAATAGGCGTACTTTTCGGTATCTCGAAGGCCCCCGGCTTCGGTCGGGAGGTTTTTACTACCGGCGTACAAATAAATCTTCTTAGAGGGACAGGCGGCTTCTAGCCGCACGAGATTGAGCAATAACAGGTCTGTGATGCCCTTAGATGTTCCGGGCCGCACGCGCGCTACACTGAAGGAATCAGCGTGTCTTCCCTGGCCGAAAGGCCCGGGTAACCCGCTGAACCTCCTTCGTGCTAGGGATTGGGGCTTGCAATTATTCCCCATGAACGAGGAATTCCCAGTAAGCGCGAGTCATAAGCTCGCGTTGATTACGTCCCTGCCCTTTGTACACACCGCCCGTCGCTACTACCGATTGAATGATTTAGTGAGGTCTTCGGACTGGTACGCGGCAATGCCTCGGCATTGCCGATGTTGCCGGGAAGATGACCAAACTTGATCATTTAGAGGAAGTAAAAGTCGTAACAAGGTTTCCGTAGGTGAACCTGCGGAAGGATCATTAACGTTTCGTTACTGCGAAAAAAAAAGCAGCGAATCGATGATTATTTTGGTAGATTCCACCGTGAATCTCACGCAATTATAATCCAGTCAAAAGACACACATGGCACAAGAGGTGGCGTACATTGTACGCGTGTCACGAATATCGAACTACGTAACGGCCGAAACGGCTCGTGTCGCACTCACACACGTCGACGACGAACGATCTTGCTATGTCCGTTGGAAGAGAGAGAAAATAATATAAAAAGGACATTACAACTAGTGTATCACGGTAAAATATATCGTGTGCAGCAGCCAAAAACAAACTAAGGCATAAATGGCTATGGGTAAAAAAAACACTAGAAAAATAAAAGGACATTGCTACTACGCCAACCTACGGGGGCGCAAGAACGAAAACTCTCTTTCCATTCTGGACGATAGCGATGCGGATCGTGATGCCATTCGTCGATCAGATTTGTGTGAGGTAGCGACATTGTGCGCGTTGCTGAGGCGACCAAGTGCCCGCTTCTGTTGAACGGGACGCTTGGTGTGCGTTTGAATCAACCGTTCGGTCGATCCCCCCGCTTTGTACGAGGCGTGGCGCGCGATTGATCGAACGGTTTTTTTTATGCTTTTTTTTCAAATTGTTTCTTTTCAAAGATACACATGAAGAAAAGTTACCATACTTTCACGGGGTAACCTGCTCCGGCTGGAGTTTAGCTCCACCGGGGTGACGTCGCGTTCTCCGCGGCGGAAGGTTGGCGACGAACTTTCGCCCCGTGAAATGCAATTGAGATCTTATTCCTTTTGCGTAACATTACCAAAATCCACGTGCCGTGGTTCCCCCCAGACACAAAAAATATGGCTCGATCGAATTATACGCGGCTTCCTCCTCGCACGTAAAGTGTTGTAGAGTACAAGCCGCGCTCGAGCCTTTCGGAGGGGTTCCGCGCGTCACGCGCTTGATATTGGAATCACATTCGAACTGATCGTACAAAGAAACGCT
>NW_026019230.1:120000-127500 GCF_917208135.1 Athalia rosae
CAAGAGAGGCGGCTTCGGCCGTCATGAAGCCCTGACGAGTAGGAGGGTCGCGGCGGTGTGCGCAGAAGGGTCTGGGCGTGAGCCTGCCTGGAGCCACCGTCGGTGCAGATCTTGGTGGTAGTAGCAAATACTCCAGCGAGGCCCTGGAGGACTGACGTGGAGAAGGGTTTCGTGTGAACAGCCGTTGCACACGAGTCAGTCGATCCTAAGCCCTAGGAGAAATCCAATGTTAATGACGGTGTATTTTTATGCCATTGAACGCATCACGCACGCTGTAAGCTCCCCGTCGATTGGGGGGTGGACGGTTTTTGTTCTACCTTGCGGGCCTTCGCGAAAGCGTTGTCGCCCGGAGGAAAAAACGGATCCGTTCGCGTGCGTGCGCGCGGCTCGAATCGAAACACACCCGTCGGGCGAAAGGGAATCCGGTTCCTATTCCGGAACCCGGCAGCGGAACCGTTTACAAGTCGGGCCCTCGCAAGAGAGCTCGTCGGGGTAACCCAAAAAGACCTGGAGACGCCGTCGGGAGATCCGGAAAGAGTTTTCTTTTCTGTATAAGCGTTCGAGTTCCCTGGAATCCTCTAGCAGGGAGATAGGGTTTGGAACGCGAAGAGCACCGCAGTTGCGGCGGTGTCCGGATCTTCCCCTCGGACCTTGAAAATCCAGGAGAGGGCCACGTGGAGGTGTCGCGCCGGTTCGTACCCATATCCGCAGCAGGTCTCCAAGGTGAAGAGCCTCTAGTCGATAGACTAATGTAGGTAAGGGAAGTCGGCAAATTGGATCCGTAACTTCGGAATAAGGATTGGCTCTGAGGATCGGGGCGTGTCGGGCTTGGTCGGGAAGCGGGTTTGGCTGACGTGCCGGGCCTGGGCGAGGTGAAGGTAATAACCGGATCCGTGCTCGGTCCCGTGCCTTGGCCTCCCGCGGATCTGCCTCGCTGCGAGGCTTCCGTGACGGCTTGCCGACGCGGTCGTCCTCTTCGGCCGCTATTTAACGGTCAGCTCAGAACTGGCACGGACTGGGGGAATCCGACTGTCTAATTAAAACAAAGCATTGCGATGGCCCTAGCGGGTGTTGACGCAATGTGATTTCTGCCCAGTGCTCTGAATGTCCACGTGAAGAAATTCAAGCAAGCGCGGGTAAACGGCGGGAGTAACTATGACTCTCTTAAGGCTAGTTACGGGTGGTTGATGCGTAATACATGCCCCTTGTTGGGCACTTCAGCCTCTCACCACCAAGTGCCGACCGATACCTCTTCGTGGTTCCTGCTATCAACGTCTCCTCAGAGACGGCTAAATTCGGTCGGGGCGAAGCGGGCACTGGGGATACCTCCCCCTTTGCCTCTGAATAAGCTGGTCCCGTTAATACAAGAAATACGCGAAAGGCGTCAAAAGCCAGCACGTCCGCTGACGTTGCTGAGCCAGCTCAAGGGGCGAGCACACTTGAAAATCCTATTGAAGTTGATGAGATCGGGGGAAACCTGTTTGTCTGTGGGTTTCATGGTTGTGGTATGGCTTTTAAGAAAAAGACTGGCCGTGGTGTGCATGAACAGCGGAAGCACAAAGCATGGTACGATGAGCAACAGGCGCTGGAAGGTAGTGGGAACAGGCCTCGTTGGACTGAAGAGGAGAAAGAAATGATGGCTAGAAAGGAAGCGGAGATAATTCTTGGACATGAGATTGAGGGCAAGAAACCGTTTGTGAACCAAGAACTACTGAAGTTCTTTAATGGTCTGGGGCTTGACCCTGACAAGGACAGATCAGTGGAGGCAATTAAAGGGCATCGGCGCAGACCGAGCTATAAGAAGAGAGTTGACAAATTTCTTAACATCCTGAGAGCGGAAAGAGAGCGCCGTTCCATGTACTCTAGTGAGGACTCCGACTGCCTCGGCGCGGGCGAAGATCTTGAGCCGGCTGTGAGTGATAGATGGATAGAGTACTTCGACTCTTTAACCCCACTCAGTGGTTCCGAGTTCAACACGAGCCGATTGAACACCTTATGCTTCTCAGCATCCACTAGGACTCGTGAGGAATTGACGGTAGAGTTGGGCCTATACCTTCGGGAAACTTTTGCCAGCAAACCGCGTCATAGAGCGCGCGAGACTCGGGGCACCCAGAGTAGTATGGGGCCTATCAGCAAAAAAAGAGCTCGCAGAGCTGAATTCGCTAGAGTCCAAGACCTTTGGAACAAAGATCCCAGCAAATGTGTGAAGCGGATTCTCGACGATCAGCTGGAGCACGAAGAGGGCGTCCCTCAAGAGCGGATGGTACCATACTGGAGAACAGTTATGACCAAGAACACCGGGCTAGCCCCAGCGGGTCTGGCAGAACCTGCGGTGTCTCACGAACACCTATGGGACCCTATTGTTCCGCAAGAGATCAAAGTGGCGTTTCCCCCAGCGAAGACTGCGGTCGGTCCAGACGGCGTTGCAGCTGCAACACTCAAGAAGGTCCCTCTTGAACTCCTATCCAGGTTGTTCAACTTATTCATGTACTGCGGTAGGGTGCCCGAACAGCTCAATCTGTCACGTACGGTCCTTATACCCAAAAAGAAAGGCTCCAGGGATCCCGGAGACTATAGACCAATTACAGTCTCGTCAGTGATACTAAGAACTTATCACAAAGTACTGGCTAACAGAATGAAGGAAGTTGAACTTGATCCAAGGCAGCGTGGATTCATTGACACCGATGGGTGCGCCGATAACACGGTGCTGCTGGACATCGTGCTTCGCTACCATCGAGAAAAGCACAAAAGCATGTACCTGGCCTCACTGGACATGAGAAAAGCTTTTGATTCAGTAACATTCGAATCTTTACAGGAAGTCCTAAGGGCCAAGGGCCTGCCAGGGGCAATGGTGGATTATATTATCAGTTGCTACGAGGCTAATAAAACCATCCTGCAGCATGCGGAGTGGGAGTCAAACCCAATACACCCAACTTGTGGGGTGAAACAGGGTGACCCGCTGTCACCCTACTTGTTCAATTTTGTCATGGATGAAATGATCAGATCTCTTCCATCTGAGATCGGTGTGAATATGGAGGGGCTCAAGTTGAACATTTTGGCTTTTGCAGATGACTTAATCCTGGTCGCACAAACTAAGACTGGCTTGCAAAGGCTGATTAGCGCAACAGCTGATTTCCTCTACTGTTGTGGTCTGGAAGCAAACTCTGGCAAATGTTTTTCGGTTGCATTAAGATCTGTACCTAAGGAGAAAAAGACGTATGTGGACAAGAATTGTACCTTTGTTATTCGAGGAGCCGCCATGCCGGCGCTGAGTCGAGTTGATGACTGGAAATACCTGGGCATCCCATTTACGCCAGAAGGCAGGCTGGTGGTCAATGTTGTCGGAATGCTGGGAGACAAGTTGCGCCGTTTGACGGCTGCTCCGCTCAAGCCCCAACAACGACTGTGGGCGTTGAGAGCGCTGGTTGTTCCGTCAATTATGCATCAACTCACCTTGGGTAAGGTACACGTAGGGTACCTTCGCAAAGTAGACAGGTTAATCCGTAAATCTACAAGACTATGGTTGCACTTACCGCATGACTGCCCAAACGCTTACATCCACTCGAATATCAAGGATGGTGGGTTAGGAGTCCCGTCGGTGAGGTGGAAGGCGACGGTGGACAGACGACGTCGAATCTATAGTCTATTACGATCCAATTTCATCGAGGGTCAAGTCGCAACAACTTACCTCGATAAGGAGGTTGAAAGAGCTGAGCTCAGGCTCAAAGACGAAGGAGGCGGTGTCCTTAGCACGGCGGCGAAAGTTGACGAATGGTGGGCCAAGCGACTGCACATGAAGGTCGATGGCACTGCCCTCAAGAGCTCAAAGTTGGTGATTGGTCAGCATGCCTGGGTTGGTGACGGCACGAAGTTTCTGTCGGGCCGTGACTTCATCAATATGTGTAAACTCCGAATCAATGCCCTACCCACAAGATCCAGAACAGCTAGGGGAAGAGTTAAAGATCGTCAGTGCAGAGCCGGTTGCGGTGATGCCGAGACTCTCAACCATGTCTTGCAATTTTGCGCTAGAACTCACCCTATGCGCATAAAAAGGCATGATGCTATTGCGCACTATCTCGCGAAGAAGCTGAGGAAGGCGGAATTTCATGTTGAAGAAGAACCGAGGTTCAACACCGACGAGGGTCTACGAAAACCTGACATCGCAGCAACGTTGGGGTGTACAACCCTCATCATTGACGTTGGGATTACCAGCGACCAAACCGACCTGGAGAAACTGAACCGCTTCAAAATTAGCAAGTATGCCGGTAATAACAGCCTGATTGAAGAAGCAAAGAGAAGATTCAACTCGCGGGTAGTCATAACCCTTGCAGCCATTCTGAGCTGCAGAGGAGTATGGTGCAAGTCTTCTGCAGAACAACTTCTTAGTAGAGGGGTTATCTGCCAGCAGGATATTAAGATCCTATCCAGTAGAGTTTTAGTAGGAGGTTTAGCGGAATGGAATTTCTTTAATAGTAGTACCGCCATGAGCAACAGACTGGTCTCTAGACGGACAGGAGTAGGATAGTGTAGGAGCTCCACTCGGATATTGAGCTACAACATAATGCTTAGGTATTGTGTCTTGTATAATGTAATAATATATATGTCAGTAGATTATTATTAAAAAAAAAAAAAAAAAAAAAAAATAGCCAAATGCCTCGTCATCTAATTAGTGACGCGCATGAATGGATTAACGAGATTCCCACTGTCCCTATCTACTCCCCCCGTGGTCTGCTGCCTTGTCGGGGCGGAGGGGCTTGCGTGTTCTGATGATCCTCGTGGCTGTGCCGGCGGGAACTTAGTTTCCTGGCAGGTCCTACCTAGCCGGAGTGGCATGAGGTGAGGTTCCAGACGAAATTCAGACCACATCCGAAGCCAAGGTGTAAGGCATCGTGCCGAGGGCTGCATGGCTGCGCGGATGTAAAATAGCGCAGTCGCGAACGATCCCTCTGGGGCACCAGCCGAAACCCCTGGAGTATCTAGGCTTGCTCAGCTAAGGCGGCTCTGGCTGGGTGGACCCCCTTTCCGACCATTACGTGGGAACACTATGGAATCAAAAACTAAAAACAAAACCAAAAATAAAACTGTACGCACGAGAGAGAGTGAGAGTGAGGCTGAGAGCGAGATGGATACCTCGCAGGCGACCAGTGTCGATTCTGATGTTTCATCGTTGGCGACTGTTCGTCCGGGAGACCGGTCACCTCCGGGCCGTGGGGTTGGACCTAAAAGAAGAAAAATTTGTTACGAAAGGACCCAGGGCGTGGCGCCGTCTGAAGACCTGGATTTGACTGAGATTAGAAGAGAAAGATCCGAACTGGAGGCGTACCTCTTCAATGAGTCCAATAAAATAAGTAAGACTTCGATCAAGTTCATCCTGTCGAAGTGGATGACACTCGAGACAAAACTCTACGAACAAATGGTGGAGAACGAGAAATCGAAAGTGGAAATTAAGTGCCTAATTCAAAATCGAGAAACCTCGATTCTGCCACCAAATACTTACGCGAAGGTGGTGGCCAGCCCGCCTGGGGCTACTCCTCCTTCCTCGTCTGCTCCTGCGAAGTCTACGATGGCTCCATCTGAAAATAAAAAGAAAAAAGAAATATATAAGACAGTGCTGATTAAACCTGAAAAAGAAAATGATTCAAGGACGAATGCAGAAATTGGTAGGGATATCACCTCTGCGCTAAAAGATATGAGATCAAACTTGAAGATCAGAAACATGAGACAGATGCGCAAACAAGGATTTGTGATGGAGGTCGCTAGTGATAATGACGTACGATGCCTCCGCATCTCCAAACTAAAAACTGTCGGTCTAAAAATTGAACCCCCTAAAGAGATCAATCCCAACATCTTGATCTTTGATGTTGACGAAGAGCACACAGCCGAAGAGCTGAAACGCGACTTCCTCTGTAAAAACTTCGATCAATCAGACGAGGAGGTTGTTGCCGCGCTTAAAGATCAAGTGAATTTTAGACACAGTTTTAAATCTAAAAATGGCGGTTTGAATTGGATCGTAGAACTGCCCGGCGTGCTACTCAAGAAGCTCACTGATCAAAGACGATTGTACCTGTTATGGAATTCGTGCCGTTTCAAAGAGTACATCAACGTAACTAGATGTTACAAATGCTACGGTTATGGCCATACGGCGAAAGTATGTAGTGTGCCGAAACAAGTTTGTGAAACTTGCGGCGGTGATGATCACCTAAGAGATAAATGCCCGCAGAAAACCAAGCCCAGTTGCGTGTGTTGCAAGAAATCCAGAAGGACGAATACCGACCACTCTGTTCGAGACAAGAATTGTCCAGAATACCTGCGACAAGTTGAAATATACAAATCACGAATAAAGTGGAGTTAGCTTTTGGACAGGTGAATTGCGGTCGGGCAGCCGCAGCTGCTGCAGAGTTGAGAACAACGATGAACGAGAGGAACCTAGATGTGATGATTGTACAGGAGCCATACTCCATCAGAGGCGAGACCCCTGGATTTAGATCCCGAATGTATTCCGTGCTCAAACCAGCCGCCGAACACCCACAGGTTGCGATGATCATCAACACAGAACGGATCGAAGCTTTTCAACTCAAATATGAAGAAAGCGACTGTGTGATGAGTGCTAGAATCACGAGTGAAATGGGCAGCTTGTATGTTGTAAATGCGTACTGCCGTTTTTCGCAGCCTGTGGACGGGTATTTGGAGAAAATGGCAAGGATAGTTGGTAGAATAAGGGAAACAGATCGTGGCTGTAGAATTTTAATCTGCGCCGATGTGAACGCTGCCTCACAATTGTGGCACGCAAGTGCCACGGATGACCGTGGCAGAGCGGTTGAGGAGTTCATTGCCGAGTGTGATCTCTTTGTAATGAATCAGCTTAGTGAATTTTCTACTTTCAGTACAGTCAATGGTGAGTCCAATATCGACGTTACACTCGCGAGTGCAAATGTGGCTGATTCCATCCGGGACTGGGAGGTCAACCCTGAATGTGTGTCGTGTGACCACAACTTGATTTTGTTCAAAATGAGCTCATTCGAATATGCTAGACTGGCCAGACCACTGGAGGATAGGTATGCTTTGAAAAAAGCTGATTGGGACCTATTCCGAGAGAAATGCGAGGAGGTCTTTGACGAGGCCTTCCTCGACTTGCTTGCACAAAAGCTGCCTAATAACGCTGTAAGGATGTTCAACAAGAAATTTAAAGAAGTTTGTGACCTATCGATCCCAAAAAGGAAAAAACTACCCAATTCCGTTCCCTGGTGGACGAAGGAGATCGATGCGGCAAGGAAAATAGCGAGGAGAAGCAGGGATGCGCTAACACGAGCGCGCAGACTGCAATTAAGTAACGAGGAGATCGAGAGTGCCAAAAGGGCATACCGTCCCGTGCGTAACAGATACGTGGCATTAATCAAGAAGGCTAAGCTCCAGTCCTGGCGAAAATTCGTCCTGGAAGAGGGTAACCGTGATCCTTGGGGGATTGTTTACAAAATTCTCCGAAACAAGTTTCGAAGGCCT
>NW_026019230.1:140000-219989 GCF_917208135.1 Athalia rosae
GAAGTCGGCAAATTGGATCCGTAACTTCGGAATAAGGATTGGCTCTGAGGATCGGGGCGTGTCGGGCTTGGTCGGGAAGCGGGTTTGGCTATTTTGGCGGGTTCGGTAACTATGACTCTCCTAACCGAGTAGCACGCGTGCACTTGAGCGCCGTAGTTCGTTAACCTTAAGGGCCGAATAGAGACAGTGAACACAGGCAAATGTGCATAGAGGTGTTAAGTAAAGCACGCGGAACCAAAGTGACAGTTTTTCGAGTAGCAGTTTTGCCGGTTGACTCATGTAGGGACAAATATAAAAGTAATTTGTAGGTTAGGTTCGGAGCCCATCCCACCCGGGACACTACCGAACCGCCAGCGGCTGAAGATCGAAGCAGGAACCAATCGAGACCGACGTCGTCAAGGTCAATTCACATACTTACCGACTGTGGTGGGTAGAACGGTTACAGCAGCAATCTTCGTTACCGACGGTCGGTAGAAGATCTTTCCTGCTGACCGACGATTGGAGCGACCAGCTTAGGGGCACTGGCGGAGGGCAAGGACGATCCTGGAGTCTTCCAGCTACCCGATGTCGATGAACATCAAGACAGTGGAACGCCAAAATCTGTAAAATAAAAGTTGAAATAGGCAAATTAGGCTGAGAGTAGAAATTAAGTCAAGAGGCAAGTGCTATAAATAAGTAAGAGACACGAGACAGTCGATGCAAGTGATACGAGCCCGTAGCGCTGAAGTGAAAGTGTAGTGACATGGACGGCTTCGCTAGGCAGAACACGCCCAGTGCCAGAGGACCCGTAAGCTCTCCCTCCACGTCAGCAGAGTTGGTGAGCACTCCGGCGAGCGGGGCGCAAAGAAAGAGGAAATGCCAATCACCAAGCTCGCAAGCTCAAGAGGAGGAGAACTTTCTTCTTACGAGCGAAGAGATTAAGGAATGGGAATTAAAAATGATGGCCAACGACTATAACGTGATTAACATCCTGGAATTCAGCCGTGAAGCCAAAGAGAAGAGGCAGCAGATCGCGAAAGCCATGGAGGACTACAGGAGATACGTGGATAAGCTTAAAGCGGCATACTCATATCTCTCTGCCGAAAGGACAACGACTGATACGATGCTGGAGCTAATAAAAACAGCACAACCGAGAGAAAAATCAGACGAGGAGGAAATACGGCAGGAGCGGAGGATCACAGCAGTCATCCAGGCGGAGATCACGAAAACGCTAAGCGAGCAGACTACAATTGAAACGATCAGACAAGCGGTACGGGTAGAGTTAGCAAGCAACAGAGAAATAATAGAAGGAAGAAGGGGCCAAGACGGAGGAGTGATGGAACAGGAAGCAGATGAAGGTGAGGGGGGCACATTCGCCGAGGTAGTGAGAAGGGGTCGTAAAGCATCTGGACGCAGTGCCACTGTCAAGATACACGGGGGCCCACCAATCCCGATAACCAAGGGGCAGGAGATCACGATAGGACCGGCCACGGGACATCAGGCCAGGTACAAGAGTGCTGACGAAGTGAAGCAGAAGGTGATGAGCGTAGTGAACCCATCGGCGTATGGGATGAAGGTGGACAAGATGATCAGAACCCGCGAAAACTCCGTGAAGATTGCAGCGAAAGGCACTGACGTAGGAAAACTCACATCTGCCCCTGAACTAGCTGAGGCGGGACTGGAGGTAAGGCTAGTCCAAAAACGTAAACCGAGATTGATCATCTACGGTGTTCCGAGTGGGTGCGATGCGGGTAAGATCCCTGAACAGCTTATGCAGCACAATAGGATCGAAATAAACGTGGAGGAGATCAAAGTAGTATACGCTTACAAGCCGAGACCAGGAAGCAGAACAACAAGTGTGGTCATTGAAGTCACGCCTCACGCAAGGAAGCAGATACTAGAACTCAAGGAATTATATGTCGATTGGGTGAGATGTCGCGTGGAAGACCACATCAGGATCATGCAGTGCTTCAAGTGCCAGCAATTTGGCCATATGGCAAAAGACTGCCGGCAGGCGGATGATGTATGTGGGAAGTGCGCGGGGAAACACGAGACCAGGCAATGCCAGATGGAAGATGGTACGGCCAAATGCGCAAACTGCTGTCGGGAGAAATTGAATGCTACGGACCATTGGGCCACAAATGCGAACATATGCCCAGCATATATGTAGTTCGCGTTCAGCGAGATATCCCGCTGACCGCGACCTTGATGAAAGAGATTCTGCGTGACGAGAAACACGCTGAGATTCTTGTGGTGACACCCCTTGGTGAAGAGAGCGACGACGGCCCCGTTGGACGATTCGCGCATTAAATCGTCGAGAATCAGCAACTTTGGAAGTTTCGCGTCGTCGGAGTCGTAGTCACCCTGCTGGGGTAATCCCTCGCGATACTCGATAACCGGCGAACGATCAGACGTCGCCGTTCCGCCGTACAGCGGTTGCCATTCTGCGTAATACCAGTTGATTCGCGCGAACTTTGCGTCGCACATATCACCGATGTGTCGCAGAAATGTTTTGACGAAATTAGATTTTCCGCAGCCGGATGGTCCGGCGACGATGGCGGAAAAAGGATGCTTCCAACGCGTGTCCATGGCGAGTACTCCGAACTCCGATCCATCTGCAAGTTATTATATACAGTTATCGACCGTTTCGTTGAAAAATAATTACCGCGGCAGGGGGGCCATCCGCGTTATCGAGCTGATCGAGCGCGCGGCCGCTATTTCGGGGCGCCAGCCTGAACGGATCAGCTTGCAAGCGTCGTACGGCTTATCAGCTAATTCCGTACGAGGGGGGCCCGCGAAAAAGCTAACGGCGGCGGTCCACACGGCGTGTCTCATCAGCTTGTTTACACGACGGCTAGCCGCCCCGCCGGTATTGCATACTAACCTGGTAATGTGATCGGTTACCGCGTCGTACTGGCGCACGGCTTCTTCGGAGATGCACATGTATGTGTGTGTGTGTGTGTGTGTGTGTTTCGAACGTGCCGTGCGAGGATATACATTGAGTGTGAGAGCAACGTCGAGGCGAATTGCTTATTTTCTTCGTTATCGTTAACGGACTCAAATACTTTGCACGCCGTGTACAATCATTCATGTCACCTTGTAACCGAAGAGTAGCGTGTCGCAGCTGTTCGGACAGAGTCGACGCTTTAATTGAACCGGGCGACACGTTTTGGAGATCGTGCGCGTTACCACGTGATGCAGGTTGGTGCGCTGGATAGCGCGTCGCTCCACCGTGATAGGATCGTGGGCGTCGGTCACCATGCTTCGGACGGATTGAAAATTTATCTTTAGACCTGTCTGATAGTTCAAAGTAACGCCTTTGACCTTGCACACCCTTACCTCATCCCGATCGCCCGGGCGTTTCACAACAAAGGCGTAAAATTTCGGACCCCCCGAGACGAACGATCGTATATAGCTACCGGGGCCGGAAGCCGCCAATTCGTCCGTCAAGTCGCCCGGAAAATTCCCTGTCGGCGGTTTGTATTCGTCGCGGGTGTTCTCGCTCTTCACGTAAATGACAGAGTCGGTGTCGAAATACAATACCCTACACTGCAATTTTTCCAGATAGCTGTAGAGCTTCAAACGCGCTTGGGCCGTGGTGTAGGCGGCTAAGACGACGTTGGCGATGGGCGACAATATCGCGCTTTTCCCCGTACGTCCCCATCGCGCGTAAAGAATCCGCTCGTTTACGGGCAAAATAACGCGAACCTCGACGTCCGGATCGGTGAGAAGCTCCAAGAGCCTCTGCCGCTCGTTGATCACCTCTGTACGCGGTAAATTATCGCGCTGCCCGAATTCACCCCAGAACGAATTCAGACAAAGTTTCGCCACCGAACGCAGCCCGGCGTTTTTAGCTATCTTGCACCCGTCCAGGCGGATCCCCTCAACGCGCTCGTATTCCTCTACGTAGCGTTGTCGAGATGTCTCGTCATCGCATTCCGCTGGCCAGCCACTGGCCTCCTGCTTCAACTTGAGAAACGTGTTTATGTATCCGGCGAACAAACCGCCTTGCTTCGTCGCGGGATCGTACGAAGTGATATCGTATTGCCATATTTCGCTGACATCGACAATTCTGTACCCCAGGGTGATCGCTTTTTTCAATTCGTCCGACACCCATGTACCGCTCAACCAGCGGTCGGCTTCGTTCGCATGCGGGCAATCGTCGAGTGTCGAATTCTCGCAACACGTGCAACACAACGGAAACATCTATTTGCCGTGCATGCGGACCGGCAGAAACGGGTGGTAGTGATTTTGCGGCGGAAGCACGACGTATTTCACGAGGCCCTCTACCGCGTCTAGATTCGCGTTGTCGGGCCCTGTCAACGTCTTACAGGAATCCCTCACGTGCACCTTGGGATGTCCAACGGGGTACCGCCCGTTTTCGCATACCCACGGATACAGGGAGCAAACATCCACATAGCGAATTCGCTCCCCCTCGGCAACCTCGTAGAACCGTTTCGTGTTGTTCGTACGACCACCGAAGAACGCATCGCGAGGATTTAAACACTTTTCGTTTCTCGCGACGATCAACGGGTGTTGCTCCACGTACGCTCGCAGTTCCGCGTCGTTCTTCAGCATCTCGGCGAAAACGCACTCCCACATCTCCGTCACGACGTAACCGAGCGCACGCATTCTGACGGTCTTCGCGCGGGTTTCCTCGAAGCGCTTATTCATGCAATCTTTAGCTAACAGTTCTTCGTCGCGATTCGCTGTGAAACAATTTCGGCATCCGTGCCAGTAACACCCCTGAAATTCGAGCACGTGTCTGGTACCATCCTCGGTCACGTAGTAACCGTCCACAGGGCGACCCGTTTCCGGGATACGATACTCCCTGCAGCGACCCGCGTGCATTATCTCTATACCGATTCCGCGTTCTTTGCAGACGAGCCACTCGACCGCCTTGGTGGACTGATTGTCGATCATCCGATACCCGCGAGACGGTATAATCCCGATGGTATTGTCTTGCAGGAAATTTTGCCGAAATAGCACCGAACACGCAGACGCGATGGTGGTGCTTTGCGAGAACGGACAGACACCCCCCTGCGTGAGAAAAATATCTCTGAACGCCGAACAGGCTCTTCGAAGAATGTCAACGTCGCTTCGGCAATAATCGATCAACTCCTTGTCGAACTCAAATACATAGTTATTTTCCACAGCCTCGTTGTACCACGCGTGGAATGCTGTTCGTTCCGCGGTCCCCATGCTGTCCGGCGAATAATATTCGGCTGATGGTAGCGGGCCAACGTAGCCGCGATTCGCCGGCGTATTAAATAAATGGGGGAAAAGTCCCTTGCGTGTTTCTACGGGGAGCCCGAAGGCTTTCGGCAGCGCCGCGAGAGCCATAGGCATGTAAGCAGGCGAGTCTAGAAATCGGGTGTGCCCCGTTTCCATGAGTACGATTTTGGTTCCGTTCAGAATTACATGGGGTGGATCCCTGTTATGTTCCACCAGGTAGCGTAGAACAAATTGCGCGTCGAATCCCCGCGCGTTGTGCACCAGACATAAAATTTTGCGGAATCTGTGTACGGGCCGCGTTGCAAATTCCACAAACTGTTCGACGGGATCGATGTCGAATACGAATTCGCGTACGGGGCCGCAGATGGAACACGGTGTGCGGATGTTGGGTTCGCGTATACAACCGGTGCAAGCCTGTTGAACCACGCATAGGTTGGGAACGTGTAAATTCGATTTACGATCTCCCTCGTCCAGCGTGTCGCACTGCTGCGTCTCAAAATCGTAGAATACGAAGAGATGTTCCGCGTTGCCCGTAGCTGCCGCGAGTCGCCTGATGTAACACTCGTGGTTTACCGGACGCCGGCAACTACAGGTTTGGCACTGGATTTCTCCGCAACGGTGAACGCTTCTAGATAAATCTACGAACCGATCGCATCGGTCGCAAATCCGCAGAGTAGCGCATATCGTTCGGTGCGAATTAAACGATCTGCGAAGTCGATGTTTTCGCAGACACTCCTCCCCCGAGAACCACCGCCCGCAATCGGTGCAGCGAATCTTCGCGGTCGTGATTTTGCACGCGAGTGTGCTGGCGCAACTTGAGCATTTCGATGTACACCGGTGATTGCCGAGGCGCCGATAAGCGATATTGCAAGACTCGCAAAACCGCGTATTCGCGGCGGCCGCCGTGAGATTGAGTATAGCCTTGTAGTGCCTGCCTGACGGGTAATACATTATATTCAGACGGCCAGTCACGTGCCCGCCTAGTCGGATTATTTCGCGCGTGCCGTCGTATATCGGCTCCTCACCGCGTCCGAAGGTATTAAAATCGTATACCACGATGGCCAGGCCCTCGGTAGCGAGGTGGGCTTGAAACTTTACCATCTCCGGTATACCGCAACCGTCTTCCGGAATTTCGACACCCGCTAACCCGCATAACCGCAGCGCTAGATCTTTTTGCACTCGCGACGTAGCGTATCGTACAACGGACCACCCTGGTTCGTTTTCGTTGAGATTGGGCAAGTCTTTCCGCCGATGAGCCCGCGATACGATCAACGCCCGCGGCAAACATATGTTATCCCTGCGTACGGCGACGAGAGACCGTTTGCTGCCATCCTCGTTGGTCAGCGCGTTGTGAGATTTGCCTCTCCCGATCGGTACGGTAACGTGATTGAAAGTCACCCTAAACTCCTGATCGATGCAAAATTCGGTTGCGCTCTGCGATAACTGGAATATCAGTGTCCAGAGATCCTCGTACGTACAGTCTTTGGCGGGGCGAAAGGACAGTCCGACGGAACCGTGCACGAAAGACGGGGCGTCGAATCCGAAGCCCACGTAATCCGTGTCGTGCATAACGCGACTCATAGCGTACGCGTGTATATCTCTGATGGCCTCCGCCAACCAGTCGATAGGATCGCGCGTGTCGGGGGGTGTTAAAATCCGCAGTGTAATTTGACGACCGTGTAACGGTCTCTCGATCGTCACCAGAGTTTTAAGAAATAAAATAGATTGATCAGATAGGTACACATATATATGTATATCATATAAGAATATTTATTGAAGGAAAGATATATGTATTGCAACTTTTCGGGACGTTCCCTAAGCGGAGCTTGTGGGACACGGCCGGTAGTGGTGGGTTTTTTGCACTACTGATTTATCTTACGGCTCCTTCTTGTGTAATCAACGTCTCGTGGGCTGGGATGTGGGCAGGATACGGACTCGGATCCGATACTGGACCAGAGCCGCCTCGGGGGAACCAGACCCGGGTCAACTCACAGTTGGACCAAGGCTGTCTGTGGAGATGTGGGCAGATTGGGCCGAATGGCTGCCGAACTCGGATGGAAACGATGCTCCACCAAAGTCGTATAGCCCCTCCAGAGCAGGGAGCACTTATGCACTCCGTGCCTGTCTAATCAGACTCGGGTGGGGAACGGTGAACACAAGATCAGATACGGATTGCAATTATAGCTCAACCAGTACTGCCTGTTGTACGCCTCGCCCCACCAAAGCTGGCTCTAAGGACGGAACTTTGTTACCCGGTGAAAAGAAAACCAAAAACAGCGGCCAAATAGAATGATCAAAGAAAAATCAAAAACGATTATTATTTAAAGAAGAAACAAGAAGTCTGATGACACTGGTTTTTACAAAAGTGTTCTCTTTGGTAAATTTGTACCGTTTGTACAGCGTAAACTAAACGAAAATTATTAATTAAATTCTTAATCTGCCCTGAGCTAACTTATTTAACTACTTTTACTATTTTAAGCGGCCTTTGCCAATACTTTAAGATGTGTGGGTGATAACCCGAATTGATATCGCGGTGCTAACAAACAAAAGGTTGTTGGCGCGATGCCGTAATGAAATAAAGTTATCTGAGAGATGTGTTCGCTAGCTAATTTGAACGGTGAAGTTGCGCCGGTGTCGACTCGCAGCTGACCGCTGGTAGAGCAACCACGTTCCCGGTTGGTGGCTGCCTTTTATACCCTAGATTTCGCCATCTTGGGCTGCGCCTTGCGCTGTGCGCATCTTCCGTTTGGCGCCCAGCCGCCCGCCGCCCTCTGATGGCCTTTTTCTTGGCGGGACCGGAACCCTGATTCTCCCCATGTTACCCGGATCACGTGGGTTTTCATGTGATGCGTTACATTGCCCCCTTGATCGATCAGCTGGATCTTCGGTCATGGCTTAGTGATGGTGATGTAGCTGCATCGATCTTGAATGCCAGTTTTCTCCCTTTTCTTTCTTTGTTGTTTATGGTGTGGCCGAGTTTAACCCTAGTGGATCGGTATAGTCGAAATTCCGAACATACTCTGGCGTCTTTGCTGCATCTTGATCTGGTAAGTCCAAACTACCGAACAGTTGAAGTAGCTTCATCTTGTGGCGGTGTTCTTTTCTTTCAGCCTCGCTGATTTCAGGGATCTCGATCGGCGTCAGTTTCCATGGTGCGTACGCTTCTCCTGGGTCTAGCTTGTCCTCTCTGTTATTGTTCAGATCGATTTTTGTGGGCTCAGGGATGCTGGCCGGGTGCTCCTCCCCATGACGTTTCGCGGCCAAGAACTTAACGGCATCCCAGATCTCGGTGAGCGTAGTTGGAGCCCCCTCAATCTCAAGCCCATACCTCTCCGAAGCGGGGAGGTCCGTTCCCCTGGTAGTCGAAGGCCTGATTGACTGTGGCTGATAAATGGTAGGCCCACGCACTCTTTGTCTCTTCCTGGGGTTTGTGGATGTCCCCTGTCGCACCTTTCGGGTCTGGCTGGCTTGCCCTGCTTTATAACGCCCTTTTCCAGGAGCGAATGTCCCTCTGGGTGATAGTTGCCGACCGCTGCCCAGGTCCTGCAATAGCTCCTCTTCCTCGAGGTCGACTTGGATCGCTTTGTCCTGTACACTCGTATACCCATACATGATGATCACTGGCTGAGGCTCGTGATGAACTGACTGAAATCCTTGGTGCTCTGGTGCCTGGACCTCAGGTCTATCCCTACCTGTACTTGACCCTATCACCTTATTTGTTTTCTCTATTAATTGTTTTCCTTCCCCCCCTTTTTCTTTTGTTTTTGTTTTTTAGTTTCTCCCTCTCAGTTTGTCAACAACCTTTGTTTTTTTTAAACTCTTTAACCTATTCGATTTTCTCTGCGCTTCTAGGTCCCAGGTTCACCTGGTGGGATATACAGTTTAAACATATTGACATGAAACTTGCCCCTTTCGATCTGCGTCTCTGGGTGCTCGAGTACAAACGTTGCCTCTCCGACTTGTCTTGCTATTCGATATGGGCCCTCGTATAGTGCAAAGAACTTTGCCATTTTTTTTTCTTTTGTATCTGACACATTTAGTGCCCTGATTAAAACTAGGTCTCCTAACTTAAATTTCGCCATTTTATGCACTTGGTTGAACCTCTTTGCCCTGACCTTGCCTTTCCTCTCGATATTACTTCTCACTAATGTTAACTTTACCTCCGAATCTAGTTTGATCCTACTTGTTGTTACCCAGTTCTCCCAAAACCGGGTTGGTGCCGTATTTAACTGGATTTCAATGGGTGTGAACCCTGTGGTATCGTGGTGCACCTCGTTTATGCAGCTTTCTATGATTTTAACCCAATTCAGCCACGAGGTATGCTTATCGGTCAGGAATGTACGAAAAAACCTACCCAGCTCGCGGTTAACCCTTTCTACAATGTTTCCTTGCGGATGTCGGATCGAGGAGTAAATAGGTATTATTCCTTCCTTTGTCAGTTTACTTATCCAAGCCACTGAAGTGAACTGTGTGCCATGATCAAATTGCATTTTTTTAGGTTTACCGAGCTCAGGAATGTATTGGTCAAAAATGCAATGGATGGTGGACTGCGCGTCCGCCTTTTTTAGAGGATACAGCCTCACAAATTTGCTAAATGCATCGATGGTGACGAGCAGCCACTTATAGTTACCCTTGCTCGCAGGCAGCGGGCCAAAGTAGTCGATGGAGACTAAGTCCCCGACGCCTTCTGGGATAATGCTTTGCATGTTCGCGTAGCTGTACCTATTTGGCACTTTGCACCGCTGGCATCGATCGCACCTGGCTATTTCTTGTCGGATTCTTTTTGCTAACTTTGGGCAGTAGAACCCTTCCCGGAGTACCTTGTAACATTTGTCCGCTCCTACATGCCCGTAAATCTGATGGCACTCTATGATAATTTTTCTGACCATCGTCTCGGGTAAGTAAGCGCGCATGCCGCCTCCTGGCTCTGTTCTATACAGCACCTCATCCCTGACGGTAAGCCTTTTGCACACTTTCTTTTTTAGCATGTCAATTAAGCTCCTGATCTTGCTGTCCTGTTTCTGTATTTGACTCAGTTGCCCTAAGTCTTCTTGTAACCCCGTGCTGACTTCTTTGGCCAGGGGCGTCCTGACACTAACGTGGTTTATTTCAGTTTTTTCAGGCGCCTCTACTGGCGGGTACCTACTTAGCACGTCGGCGACGATATTCTCCCCGCCTTTCACGTATTCTATCTCGAAGTCATAGTTCTGGATAAAAAGTATCCAGCGGCTTAGCCTTGAGCTAACCAGCTTGCACGATAGCATGAAGCTCAGCGCCTTGTGATCGGTCCTAATCGTTAGCTTCGCGCCTACTATGAACGTTCTGAACTTTTCCAACCCATAAACTATGGCCAGGAGTTCCTTTTCCGAGGTGAAGTAATTTAGCTCTGCTGACTTCATTGTCCGGCTCGCGAACCCTACCACGAGGTCCTCATCGCTGTCCGATTTTTGGTATAGGACTGCGCCGACTGCGTAATTGCTGGCGTCGCATTGTAAGTAATATCTTTTGTCCGGCCTTGGGTGGTGGATAATCATGGTGTCGCAAAACAGTTTCTTGACCTTGCTAAACGCGGATTCTAATTCTTCTGTCCATTTCCATCTAACCCCTTTTCTGGTTAATGCCAACAGCGGATATGTGGCTTCGGAATATCGCTCGGTAAACTTACTGTAATAGTTCGTGAGCCCTAAAAACCCTTTCAGCTGCTTCACACTGCTTGGTCTGGGAAACTCCGCTATTGCCCGGATTTTATCCCGCTGCGGTTTTATCCCGTTGCGAGTGATTACGTGGCCCAAAAAATCTATCTCTTTCCGGAAAAACTCAGACTTTTTAAAATTGATCGTCAGATTATATTTCCTACATACGTCGAACAACCGCCTCAGGTGAGCTACATGTGCCTCTACGCTCTCTGATACGCATAATATGTCGTCGACGAAATTAATCGTGAACTGCTCTGTTTCTTTCAGGATCAAGTCCAACGCCCTGATGAGGCTCGCTAAACTCGTACTTAGCCCATACGGGGTAACGGTGAACTGGTACGTCCTCCCTTCGTACATGAACGCGGTGTACTTCCTAGATTCCGGGTGCAACGGCACCTGCCAAAAACTTGCGGTGAGGTCCAAGCTCGACATTATTGAGGCATTGCCACACTTCTGAAATAAAACCTCGGTCGATTGAGCACAATCCCGGTCTGGTACAATCAATCTGTTAATAAACCTAGCATCTAAAACTAATCTGATATCTCCGTTTTTCTTTACCACCACCACCAGCGGGTTTATGTATTCGCTAAAAGATCTTTCGATGACCCCGATGCCCATCATTTTATCTATTTCTTTTCTGACTTTCTCTCGATGCATTAACGGGATAGGATACGACCTCTTTAAGAAAGGCCTATCTTCATAAATTTTTATTTGGTGTTCGTAGACCGACACCCGGCCCGGAATCTTGGAAAAAATCTCCCCATACTCTTGGAGGACCTTCACAAACGCCTTCTTCTGAATCTGCGTCAACCCCTGACACCCTGCGACCTTTTCGCTAATTTCCTCATTGGTCACATGGCAATCCCCCAGCTCTGCCGTACAGCTTTCCCTCAGGACTGGCTTTACGCGGTCCGGTAAGCTCACCTCCCGTTCAACCCCACTCGTTGGGAGGCTATCTGGCGCTAGCAGGACATGTTCTGTTTCGAAATCTACCTGAATCTTTATTGTGTTACTTTTCAAATCTAAGTCGGCTCGCCATCTGTGTAATGTGTCAACCCCGATAATAAATTCCCTGCGCATTGTTGGGATTATAATACAGCAAATATGGTCTTTGACCTTACCTATCTCAATCCGAACGAAAACCTGCTCTTTTATTCTGATTGGATTCTTTCCCGCAACACCAAGTATTTGTAAGTTTACCACCGGGAGCCTCTCGCATTCTCGCAAATTATCTTTATTCTTCAAATACCACCCTTCTGAGATGCAGGTGACCTGGCTGCCGGTGTCGATTAACCCCCGTACCGGGATCCCTTCAATGCTACATTTTATCTCCGGGCATTGGTTGTCCCGGTTTTCTAATTTGCTTTCATCTTCCAACAAAAATTCCGCGGGATCCTCAAAAATCCCGGCCTCCCCTTGTTCGCATTGTAACTTTGCCGCATCTATTTCTAGTTGGCGCTGCGGCTCTATCGACCGCGGCGGATTGCTCGCAGCGCCCCTTAGTTTTCCGACGGGTCAACATTTTCGATTTGTTGATCGATTTCCCCCTCGATCACTTCATTTATTCGCGCAGACCTCCAACTCGCTTGTTTATTTTCGTGGCTCTGATTTTGGTTATGTTGCGGCCGGTTATCCCGAGGGCCGGACGCGTTACCGGTTTCCCATGCCTGGCTCGATCTTGCCGGATTAGGGTTAGTCCGCCACGGGGTCGGTGGATTGTGTTTTTGCCGATTATCGTCGGCCTGTCTATGGGAGTGAGTGGCTGGCCGTTGTGGGTTGTGATAACTACTGGTATACGACTTTGGCGCGTTGGACCGGCCACCAAATTGCATCTCGTCAAGAAAAGCCAGGAACTGATCGATTTCGCGAATACTACGGGCCTTCGCCGATTCTACTACATGTTCCTCGAAATGCCGGATTAGGTTTCGAACAATTTCGTGCTCCTGCATCGGAGGGTCCAACCCGGAGGCCGCCGCAAACTTCCGATTCGCATACTCCGACCACGCTACCTTCGAATCGTACGTGTAATATCCAAATTCGATATCCCTCCTGATTTCCCGCTGGGTTTCTTCACCCCAGAACCTACCAAGGAATTTAGCTTTAAACTCGTCCCATGACCCGACGCCATCACGCCGCGCAATCCACCAGTCCTTTGCGTCGCTGCTAAGGCTTTGTCCTACCAGTCTCAAACTCAATTCTTCATCGACCCCCAAAATGTCAAAATATTCCTCTATTTCCCGAAGATAATTCGTCGGTTTTTCCCATCCCTTACCATGGTAAGTCGGCATTTTAATCTGCTTTGAAATAACGTTGAAATTGTTTGCCTCTGAGACCGGCCCTATTGGTCGTCTTTGCAATCGTCTCACGTCGGCTTCAACTCCTATCCTGAGCGTCTCATGCTTGTGCTCTAACTCTTTCAACCGGTCATCATGAATACGATGACTCTCGTTGATTTTACTTTTTAACAACTCGAAGTTTTCTGTGATCTCACTTCGCAATGTTCTTTCAGATCCTATTGACCTGGCTTGGATATTGGCTATGTCGGCATCCCATTTCTCTTCAATGGCTTGGACCCGAGTCTCGACCTGATCAACCCTACGGCTACCTGAGCTGGTGCTCTCTTCGATTTTCTTTTTTAATAATGCTTCTGTCTTGGCAAGTGCCTCTATGTTAGTTAAATGCAATTGGTGCATGGTCCGCTCCACCTGCTCTATCTGTTCCGCTGACCTTTTATCTATTCTTTCAGTGATCTTCCTGAGATTCTCTACTGAATGCAAAAGGGTGGCTAAGGCCCCGTCTGGGCTCATCAGGGCACCTACGCTCATCAGACTAGTGTCTGTTAAATCGGATGTCTCTTTATCAACGAATCCGGTGTCACCAGAAATCTCGTCGTGTCCCACCGAGTGGTTTGGACTCATGTTATTCTTGTCGGCCATTGTGATAGGTATTGGTCCGATAACTGGCTCTCAACTCCCCTGGTTGAATCTATTCCCCCAAGCTGAATGTAAGTTTCCCAAGTCGATTTATGAATCTAATTCTGACCCTTGCAGACCCCAAGATTAACTACAACTGAAAAGAGCCCCACGTTGGGCGCCAAATGCAACTTTCCGGGACGTTCCCTAAGCGGAGCTTGTGGGACACGGCCGGTAGTGGTGGGTTTTTTGCACTACTGATTTATCTTACGGCTCCTTCTTGTGTAATCAACGTCTCGTGGGCTGGGATGTGGGCAGGATACGGACTCGGATCCGATACTGGACCAGAGCCGCCTCGGGGGAACCAGACCCGGGTCAACTCACAGTTGGACCAAGGCTGTCTGTGGAGATGTGGGCAGATTGGGCCGAATGGCTGCCGAACTCGGATGGAAACGATGCTCCACCAAAGTCGTATAGCCCCTCCAGAGCAGGGAGCACTTATGCACTCCGTGCCTGTCTAATCAGACTCGGGTGGGGAACGGTGAACACAAGATCAGATACGGATTGCAATTATAGCTCAACCAGTACTGCCTGTTGTACGCCTCGCCCCACCAAAGCTGGCTCTGAGGACGGAACTTTGTTACCCGGTGAAAAGAAAACCAAAAACAGCGGCCAAATAGAATGATCAAAGAAAAATCAAAAACGATTATTATTTAAAGAAGAAACAAGAAGTCTGATGACACTGGTTTTTACAAAAGTGTTCTCTTTGGTAAATTTGTACCGTTTGTACAGCGTAAACTAAACGAAAATTATTAATTAAATTCTTAATCTGCCCTGAGCTAACTTATTTAACTACTTTTACTATTTTAAGCGGCCTTTGCCAATACTTTAAGATGTGTGGGTGATAACCCGAATTGATATCGCGGTGCTAACAAACAAAAGGTTGTTGGCGCGATGCCGTAATGAAATAAAGTTATCTGAGAGATGTGTTCGCTAGCTAATTTGAACGGTGAAGTTGCGCCGGTGTCGACTCGCAGCTGACCGCTGGTAGAGCAACCACGTTCCCGGTTGGTGGCTGCCTTTTATACCCTAGATTTCGCCATCTTGAGCTGCGCCTTGCGCTGTGCGCATCTTCCGTTTGGCGCCCAGCCGCCCGCCGCCCTCTGATGGCCTTTTTCTTGGCGGGACCGGAACCCTGATTCTCCCCATGTTACCCGGATCACGTGGGTTTTCATGTGCGATTAAATCGTTATTATTATACTTTGCTCAAAATTGATTGTCAAGAATTTATTAATATAAATGTTGTATAAATTAAAAATGTGTTTTTTGATAAATATAAAAATTGGCCGTTGAGCTCATGGAATACTTCCCTTTAATCATTCACGCAGTCACACATTCATATAAATTAACACATCACAAATACAATTATTGATCGATCGCGCTTCGTCTAGTATAAGGTAAAATAGAGATATTGAGACAGTTTTTTTTTGTTGTAAAATTTAAGACGTCTTTGTAGCGGTACGTCTGATTGCCAAGTCCTTTATAATCGAGCCAAATCTTTAGGAAACCTCGGTACACCCGCAAGTCCCACTTCTCCCGAAACTCCTTTTTTCTGTGTTATGTGACACTATCGGCAGTATTGACGGAAGATCTTCTGTAATATTTTCCAGCTTCATGTTCTGACAGCCGTTGAGACAACTGCTGGTCAATCTGGGCACGTTGATATTACCGACAAAATTGTTGGTTTTGTGGTTGCGTATGGTCGGTGTGTTGCTTGATTGATCGAGATCGATCTTTTGTGGATTCGGAACCGGACCATCCAGTGCATAAGTTTGGATCCACATCCACTGCGTTACTTTGCATCAATTTGTCGTGGTTTAAAATCTTTGTATAATAACGTGGATAGTTTACTATGAATTCAACATGCCGTCCTCTGGTTTCTGCTGGTGATGCTGTGTGGCTATTACGATATTACATTATCCCCCTTTTATTTTATAAACATTGGCAAATGTTGATGAAATAAACTGTCTGTCTTTTTATCTCTTGGTCTCTATTACTGTTTTTATATATAACTTTAAAACACTTATTCGCATTTATCCGTCTGACATTCATCCTATAATTAACATAAAATTCTTTGGCTATTAATCAACTTAAAATCTTTTGGCCTTGTCTTTTAGTTCATGTATATGTGGTTTTAACATTCATATCTTATTATAATTATTACACCTATTATCTTTACCCAAATCTTTGCAAATTCGTCATTAATTATACGTGTAGTACATAGTCATTCAAATTTTTTAGTTAAAATATCGTCATCATTCTAATCTAATTTTTAGTCCGCATTGTAATTATAGTTTTACAAAATTTCATTGAAGTATATGTATATATTGTTTTCCTTTTTTTTTTTTTTTCTTTTTTATATATTGTTACTCCGGGTGGATAACCGGAGTGGGAAATAAACGGGTCAGGGGATTAGATTGGCAATTAGTCTGCTTTATTCAGAAAAGGTGCGTGCTCACTCTTTGCTAGTTCTGAACAGACTGTTATTTACAATAATAACAGCCAACTAGGCAACGTCAGATTGACAGACGTCAAAGACATCTGACCAAGAGTTTGGAGGTAGCGCCAAGAGGAGGCGGCTGACTGCCCGCGGTCAAACATCATGACGTTGGTCACAACGTCATGACAGCGCGACAGCAGCCCTTCTTGACTGGCACTAACCCACCTATCGGACCATGCGATGCGTATACGCCAATATCCCGTAAAGAGATTTCCCCCAGCGTAACACTGCCCTCCCCTTCGGAAAAGAGTCGTCCCGACTCCAAATCCTCCAAGGGGAGTCGCATCCATGTCCGGGCTCTTCATGGGTTGGTGTCAAAGAAATTGAGGTTGGCTGGAGGCTGTGGACCCTTTACAAAACGCCATTGCCTCTCAGCGAGCCGGCATTTGCCTAAAAACCTCAGGGGAAACCACAGAAAACCCTGAGGAGTTCGCTCGACACCCTAGCCTAGTATTAAAAACTAGATAATTCCGCGGGGAAGCGAATACGACTCTCTCTTCGTGACATCGTTGAGCCTACGATAGTCAACGCAGCATCGCTTAGTTCCATCTTCCTCGGAAACCAAAACGTCCGGGGAGGCCCACGGACTCGGAGAAAGCTTCGAACAATGTCCGACGTTTTCGGGTCCGCTAGCAGACGCTTCCCGAAAATCTCGACGATGCTCCGTGAATCTTCGCTTCCGCGGCTCCTCAAGATTCTGCAACGTGCGCTGCAGGAGATCCTGAAGGTTCGGAAGGACTTCAGAGAGCTTGCCCTGGGTTAAACTCGTTGATGATGTCCCTCGGTGGTCAACGGGAAGTCTCCGGACACAGGGACCGGTCCCCCGTGGGTCAACAGCAGTAGTCTGCCGGACACGAGGAACGATCCCACGCGGAAGGGGAGTAAAATCCAGTCCGCAAAAGAATGACGGCAACCTCTTCCCTCCCCCGGAAAAGTGCACAGGTTCCGCAGGTTTCCCGGCACAGCAACTCTTCAAACGACTGGTCAGGGGGGGAATTCCCACATCTCCGTGGATGATCTTGTCGTCGCAAGATCCAAGAACCGGCGCAGTGTCTCCTGGGATCGTCCGAGGGGAAGACAAACATCCCGACCTGGACGAAATATTTAGGAGGTCAGGGCGAACTTCTGACACTTCTGCGCCTGTGTCGTTCACCCAAAGGCAATCGACACCGTTCACGGTACCGGAGGCGCAAGGGCCCGTTTGCCGAAAACCGCGAACGAGAAAAATATTTGAATTAAATGAGGGACTTGGTTGATCCGACTTTAATGGCAGCTTATGCCCTTCAAAACTGCCACCCTTTAGTTTTTTCCCTCGTCGGTAGGCTGCCTTCTAGCAGAAGATGGGGCGGGGAGTAGAGGAGCATTTCCGTTGTTCCTATTGTCCACCTTGTACTTGTTCGGCGAAGACCGTCCTTTTGGCGGTGCCTGCCGCCAATTCGTGAACTCCGTTGCGGTGGTACCGGACTGACGACACGAGTCGTTGTGAGCCCGCGTCCAACAATTCTGGATCTCATGTCCATTCTTCTTACAATACGAGCATCGGCGTCCCTGAGAAGGAGACCAGCGAACATCTCCACGGGATCTAGAACTCGGAGCAAACAGTTCGGCGCGTAGGCCGGTTAAAAATTCCTTTTCCAACTGCGCCAAAGTTTTCTCGACCCAGTTCGAGAGTCTGTCAAACGTGCCAACCCTGAACTGGTGACGAGCAGTTGACCGTGACGGAGTGCGCAAAGTGCGAGAGAAAAGTGCAGCGGTTCTAGCCACTACCGATTCCGCTGCAGGAACTGGCGGAGATCCTCCGGAGACCGCTTCTGCATAGGAACGGCGTAAGGGGGCGCGTCCCGACGAGGTCTGCTTCTGCTGTGGAGAAGCAAAAGAAGCAGGTGCTCTTGCGGCACGAAAAGATGCAGAAGCCGGACGTTGGGGAGCATCCCCGCTAAAAGAGGGCGAATTCGCAACAGGGGTGACCACCCCTCCAGGAGCAGCCACGCAGCGAGCCCTAGAAAAAGCACGGAACGCTCGTTCCGGATCCCGGGGGGTCACTAGGCCCCCCGGACTAGCAGCTACCGAAATAGGAACTCCGCCCGAAGGCGATACTTGAGGTGTCCTCGGTGCTGGAATCGGGCGAGCAGCGAGCAGCGGCGTCGGGGGCGTCCTTGGAGCAGGAGAGGGACGTCCAGCTCCGGCCAATATCCCATGGTCTCTCAGAAGGATCGCCATCCCGGTTACTTGCTGCTGGAGACTCGCTATCCTCTCATCTGCAGCTTGTAACTGCCGGATGAGGACCTGTAGGGCTTCCAAAACCCCCGAAGAAGGTTCGCCGGCTGCAGGAGGTACAACCGGAGCGATGGCAGGAGAAACCTCTGCAACCGCTTGGCTACGCAGGCGACCACGTAGATCCTTCTTCAATACCATTTTTAAAGCACTTTCACCCGCGCGCGTATTGGAATTAAGACAATCAAAATCCCCAGATCCCACTTCTGACACCAATGTTACTCCGGGTGGATAACCGGAGTGGGAAATAAACGGGTCAGGGGATTAGATTATCAATTAGTCTGCTTTATTCAGAAAAGGTGCGTGCTCACTCTTCGCTAGTTCTGAACAGACTGTTATTTACAATAATAACAGCCAACTAGGCAACGTCAGATTGACAGACGTCAAAGACATCTGACTAAGAGTTTGGAGGTAGCGCCAAGAGGAGGCGGCTGACTGCCCGCGGTCAAACATCATGACGTTGGTCACAACGTCATGACAGCGCGACAGCAGCCCTTCTTGAATGGCACTAACCCACCTATCGGACCATGCGATGCGTATACGCCAATATCCCGTAAAGAGATTTCCCCCAGCGTAACACTATATATTTTTTTTTTTTTTTTTTTTTTTTTATTTTTAATAGAATTGGAGATATTAAAAAGCGAAATGAATATTCTTACGTTAGTGATGTGGGCTGGTTATATTTACGTAAATTTGTTCTATTGAGAGTTCCTATTACCTTCGTCGTATCGTTTGGATCGACCAATACAAAAGCGTTTCCATTAATGCTTTTGGATATTTGATATGGTCCATAAAAAAGATGAAGAAATTTCTTGGTTAGTTTGTTCAACGCGTCAGATTGGTGAGGTATTTTAAGTAGAACCAGATCTCCTACATTCAATATGACTTTAGATAGATTTTTCTGATTTTTTCTTCGATTATTAAAATTATTTATAATTCTTTCTTTAGCTAATAAGATTTCTTTTTCATGGCTTTTATTTAGAGATTCGGGAAACTTAATAATTTGTCTAATTTTTTCTATCGGTGATTTATTAAAGTGTAGTTCATGCGGTGTAAATCCTGTGGAATGGTGTATTGTGATATTCAATATTGTTTCGATTTCAGGTACGAATTTTGCCCATTTCGTGTGGCTTTCGGAGCATAGGGTTCGAAATAAGCGACCTAATTCGCGCATGCATCTTTCTGTGGGGTTTGACTGTGGATGTCGTATAGATGAATAGGATACTTTGATATCTAATTTTTCTAATGAATTTTTCCAGTTTGGCGAAGTGAATTGTGTACCATTATCGGATAATATGCATTTTGGTTTGCCATATGTTGGGATGTAGTCATTTATAATTTTTTTTAACGTTATGCTAGTATTTGCCTTTTTGATGGGATATAGTTTTATAAATTTGGAAAAAGAATCTACTATAACAAATATATATTGAACTCCTGAAATCGACCGTGGCAATGGGCCATAATAATCTACCGTTATTAATTCGGATGGTTTGTTTGCTCGTATCATTTGGTATTCACCATGCATGGATAGTGATAGATGTTTTACACGTTGACATAAATCACACGCAACTACAAATTTTTTAACATCTTTATTCATTCCTTTCCAAAAGAAATGAGATCTTAGATATTGAAAAGTTTTGTAGACGCCTACGTGGCCCAGTTTAGAGTGTGCTCTATCAATCAATGCAAATGTTAAACAAATTGGTACTACTAATTTGGCGTTATTTTCATCTTCCTCTTGATGAAATAATACACCGTGATGAATTTTATACCTATGATTGCCTTCCATTTCATTTTGCTCAAAATAATTTTGTAACAATGGATCATTTTTTTGATAAGACGCTATGTTTTTAAACTGTTTGACTAATTCTGAATTTAAAATTGTATATTCTTCAATTAGGTTCACTATTACATATTCGTTAGATAGTGTTGTGGAAGTGTCTTTGTTGATTTTCAAAATAATAACGTGATTGTCATCATCCTCTTGATGGAATTTACTGTCAGGATTTCGGCTTAAAAAGTCCGCAATGATGTTATCTTTCCCTTGACAATGGCTTATGTTAAAATCAAATTGTTGTATCCACAGTGACCATCTGAGAAGTCTTGAATTTTGAAAAGGAGTATTATTTAAAAAAGTTAAAGCCTTATGATCTGTTATAATTTCGAATGTTTGACCAAATATGTATATTTTGAATTTAATTAGTGAGTAAACGATTGCTAAAAGTTCTTTTTCTGTGGTTGTATAATTTCTTTCGCGTGCCGAAAGACAACGACTAACGATAGATATTAAATAGTGATTATTTTCATGAACTTGATATAAAATTCCACTGATACCCTTGTTACTAGCATCTGTTTGTATTTTATACGGAATTTCGGGAATAACATGGCTTAATGTGATACTGTTCACAAAATTATTTTTGAGTTGTTTAAAAGCTTCAGAATGATTTTCGGTCCATAGCCATGGTTTTTTATAACTCAGTAGATCTCGAAAAGGATGTATGAACGTCGAATGCTTAATACTGAATTGTCGATAATAATTGCATAAACCCATGAATTGTTGTAATTGTTCAAGATTTTTAGGATCTTCAAATTTTTGAATAATTTGTAATTCATCAGGATTAGGCCGAATACCTTGGCTAGACAATACAAATCCGAGAAATGGTACTTCTGCTTTAAAAAACAGTGATTTTGATAATTTTAATGTTATATTATTGTTCTGCAACTCCTCAAAAATTAATTTTATGTGTTTCATGTGTTGTTCAAAATTTTTAGATGTTATTAATAAATCATCGATATAATACGTTGAGAATGAATCAAATTTTTTTCCTAAAATTAAGTTTAGTGCTCTGACAAATCCACTCCCAGCTGTTTTCAAACCAAACGGAATTCGACAAAATTGGTATAAATTAGAACCATGGAGAAACGCTGTACACGGACGTGATTTTTTTTTAATTCTATCTGCCAATAGCCATTGGCTAAATCAGTCAAGGACATATATTGAATACCATAATATTTTTGCAATAATTCAGGAATTAAGGGTGGAACTTCATTATCCGCTTCTACAATTTGATTTAAATACCTTGCATCCAGACAAATTCTCACATGATTATCTTTTTTTCTTACAATTCTTAAAGGACTACAATATGGACTGATTGATCTCTCGATAATACCCGCTTTTAACATTTCTTGAATCTCAACATCAACTGCTCCCCTCAACGCGATACGTATCGGGTATGGTTTTTTAAAAATGGGTTTAGTGGATAATAATTCAATTTCATGTTTATAACGTCCAGCAGGCTCATTTTTTTGTGAAAATAATTTTTTAAATTTAAATAAAGTTTGTACGATCAATTCTTGTTGTTCTGGATTTAATGCCGTTAGATTGCTTGCGATCGTTCGAACCTGAGCGAAGAAATCATCATCGTTTTCATTGTTTTCTATTATTGTTACTTTTTCATGATTCTCTACACACATATTATTTATATTACGCAAATCAACATTTTCAATATCATTTATTATCATAACATTATTATTAAAAATACTAATTTCTTCATTATCAACATCGTTATTTTGTTTATTGCATGTTTCATTCCTTTTATCATTATTTATATCAATGTCATTACACCTATTATTGTGAATATCATCATTTTCATCTTGGATATTTATATTATTTAAGCGCATTATTTCTTTTTCATATAATATACATTTTTGTTTTCTTCCTTCCGCGTTCAAAATATTTTCATCATCAACATTATTAGTCATATTCACAACATTTCCGTTGCTCGTTATATCATTTATTTCCTCTACGACCTTAGACATATATTCAAAATTTTGTTCACCAGCTTTATGAGAATCATGACTAGGCATTTTGACAATTTGTAAACAGATAAAATCATCTTTATTGTTCAATAATAATCTCTCCGAATAGCCTCGACCGAACGACACCAAATCCCGATCAACGATCATATCCTTAATTTTCATAATATTTTTATTGTAATTTAATTCTACTCTGTTTTTATGTAACCAATCATGTCCTAATATAATGTTTGTTGTAAGTCCAGGAATTACTAAAAATGAGTGATATTCAACGTGGAGATTAATAAAAATTTGTAGTAGTACTTGTTGTTTTATTTTCAGATATTTGTTTTTAACTGCGGTTATGATATTCATGTTTTTTACTGGTAAAGTATTAAGTGTACGATTTTTAGATGAAAGTGAAAAAAATTTGTCCGAAATACAAGATATTTGACTTCCCGAATCTACTATTGCTGTAATGTTTTCATTTAAAGTTTTTATTTTTAATTGCAACGTCGATGTTTGCGCTGAGTTTTGCATTTTGCATAGATTTTCATCGTTGGAATCTACGCCACTAGTTAGGTCCGGTATAAAATCATAGAAATTGCAACGCGATGTCGGACCTGTTTTGATCGCGTCGTTCACAAGTTTAAAGAATTAGGATTAGAAGATGGTATCTTATTATATGTATTTTTATAAAGCATGTTTGGTGGCGGTATACTTGTATCTATGCTTCGAATGCTATTGGATTGGTTCATGTTATTAAAATTGTGTCTGTGATATTGGTTTAAATAAAAACTGCCGTTATGTTGCTGTTGCATAAAATTTGGCTTATAATTAGATCTATTATAATTGTATGTATTTTGATTATTTCTATATGGGTTTTTGTAATTATTATGATATGCTGTATTTAAATTCCTTATTGCCGAATTTGAAGTGTTATTTGAATTTTTAAATTTTTCTCTGTTTTGTTTATTTATATCTAAATTGTTTAATACTTTCAAAATTTTTTCTACATTCTCCGCTTCAACCGATGCTAAAGAATCCCGAGCATACATTGTGTTACCACGAAGTTGGTAATACATATATGTACCAATGTGCGGCTAGTGCTGCCACCTATTCCTCCATTAAACAGTGCACTTCCTGCACAGTCTGTTCGCCTTCGCTACCGCGACCAATCCTTTTATTGGCACCTGTATTTTTATCAATAAACCATACATCCTGATTATCCGGCGTCGTTCCTTCCTAACTCTCGCCCCACTGGACCTCAGATTCAACGGGTTATGGGCCCAGTGTACCCGAAGCAGTGCTGAGTGTAAGGAAAATTGTCCGTGAGAATTCAGTGGTGTTGCCTGTCGCGTGCCGTGAGTTCGTGAACCAAGATGTCGGCGTCGGGCCTTGCGCGAATTGAAACTCTGAACAAAGAGAACTACGACACTTGGAAGATGCAGATGGAGGCATTGTTAATAAAAAACGATGCGTGGGTGTACGTCAGTGTCGAGTGTCCCAAGCCAGAGCTTATCCCTGGAAGCGCCGCGACAGAGGCCGGATTACAAGCGTGGGCCAAAAATGACAACAAAGCGAAGTCCGATATCATTTTGTCGATTAATCCCAGTGAACTCAAGCAGATCAAGGGATGCAGCACCTCGCGAGAAGTGTGGCTGAAATTGGAAAGCATATACCAATCCAAAGGGCCAGCTCGCAAGGCAACACTGTTGAAGCAGCTGACTCTTCAACGTATGGAGGACGGGGACGACGTACGTGAACACGTCCGAAAGTTATTCGACGCTATCGACAAACTAAGTGAAATGGAAGTTGTTATAAATCCCGACCTACTGGCTATCATGCTCCTGTACAGTTTACCCCCCAGCTTCGAAAATTTCAGATGTGCAATAGAGTCACGTGACGAGTTACCACAGCCGGAAACACTTCGAGTAAAGATTATCGAGGAAAGTGATGCGCGTAAGAATGACAGTCGCGTCTCGTCGCAAAACGCCATGTTCGTAAACAAGCAGTGGAACTCCAGTAAAAATAAAAGGAGCGGGAACTCTTTCCATAAGAAGAGTGAGTTTTAATTTCGTTGTAGCCGATGCAAGGAAGTGGGTCATAAAGCCGCGGACTGCAAGAAAAGGTGTGAAAAAGCGGGACAATCTGCGAAGAACGCCGAGGACGTGAGTTTGTGCGCCATAGATCTTATCGCGGATCGGTGTGAGGTTTTACGGGCGGACTGCGATTCACGGAGCAAAAGGTGGTGTCTGGACAGTGGCGCCACGTCCCATCTGTGCAAGAAATTTGACGATTTCGCTACTGTGAACAACAGATGTCACGGAAAGCTCAACTTGGCAAATAACTCCTCAACCGAAATTACGGCTACAGGCAAAGTGAAGTTCACAGCGGATGTCAATGGTAACCCAAAGAACGTAAGTCTAAATGACACACTTCATGTTCCAAACCTTCGCACGGATCTCATGTCCGTTTCAAGAATCGCTGATAAAGGTTGCGACGTACTGTTCAAGCAAGACAAGGCACTAATCCTGGAGAAGGATCAACTCTCTGTCAGGGATGAAGATGCAAAGCTCATTGCACGCCGGATCGGTAACCTATACTTCATAGTTGAACACGCCCAGCCGACAGACGAAGCAGCTCTAGGACAGGAAGCAAATCCCGAGAATTCCATGGAAACTTTGAGAACGTGGCATCGCCGATTGGGACACATCAATGTGCAAGACCTCATGCGAGGGCAACGTAGCGAGGTTTTTCGAGGATTGGATCTTGGAAATCGCAGGGCCGAGCTTGATTGCGAGATTTGCGTGCGTGGAAAAATGACGAGGGCCCCTTTTCCGAAGAAGTCCGATCGAGAGACCGAAACACTGGACATCATTCACTCCGACTTGTGCGGTCCTATGCGAGTCGATTCGAACGGAAACTGCAGATATTTCGTCACCTTTGTCGACGACCACACGAGGTGGTGTGAAGTACGTTTTCTCAAATCAAAAAGCGAAGCTCTAAAAGCATTCACTGATTTCAGGGCATTCGCCGAGAATCACAAAGGGAGAAAGATAAAGAACCTGCAATCGGATAACGGAAAGGAGTTCGTGAACAGAGAATTCGACGACTTTCTACGACAGAACGGAATTAATCGAAGACTCACCGTTGCATATAATCCCGAACAGAATGGAGTCGCGGAAAGGAAAAACCGGACTCTGTTGGAGGTTGCCAGATGCCTCCTCATTCAATCAGGCTTGCCCTCATCCTTTTGGGCCGAAGCAGTCTGTACTGCGAATTACATCCGAAACCGGTGTCCGACCCGAAGTCTTAACGGACGCAGTCCATATGAGATGTGGATAGGGAAGACACCAGACGTCAGCTACTTCAGAGATTTCGGCTGCGACGTATACTTTCTCGACAGAGCGCCCGGCAAGGGAAAATTCGAGGAACGTGCGAAGAAAGCAGTTTTGCTGGGATATTCCGAGACGTCAAAAGCATACAGAGTATGGCTGACTGAAGAGAGGAAGGTCGTAACTACTCGAGACGTGAAGTTTTTGGAGAATAACAAAGGGTACTCCGACAAAGACTACCAAGAAATTACCCCAGAAGAATTTACGATCCGAAAGCGTGAACAAGTCACAACCCCCGAACGTCGTGAAGTCGAAATAGATGCTGGTGTTAATGAGATTCACCAGGATAACGCTCAAGCCGATGACGTGGAGTTTGAAGAGGAAGATCCAGAAGCACCGGCTGAAGACGTCGTCAATGCACCAAGGAGAGGCCCTGGACGGCCGAGAAAAATATTGACTGGACAACCCGGCAGACCGCGTAAGCAATACTGTGAGGTACGCGATGCAGCCCAACATATTGAGCTTGAAGAGGCTTTCATCGCTGAGATACCGGTGAAACAGGCGGTTTCTGGTCCAGACGCCCAGGAGTGGTATCGCGCCATGGCTACGGAAGTAAAGTCGATACTAAAGAACGACACTTGGAAAATCGTAGATCGTCCTCAAATTCAGCAAGTCATCGGTAGTCGCATGGTCCTACGGAACAAATATAAAGCAGACGGGTCCATAGAAAGGAGAAAGGCACGTGTTGTGGCGAAAGGGTTCACCCAACGTCCAGGAGTCTACTTCAACGAGACCTTTGCTCCGGTAGCCCGGCTAAGTTCGATTCGTTTACTGGTGGCGATAGCAGCTGAATACAAAATGTCGATCAAGCAATTCGATGTGACGACAGCGTATTTAAACGGCAGGATCGAAGAGGAAATATACATGGAAATCCCGGCTTTTCTGCCCGAGTCGCTGGAAATGATCAGCCAAACAGAAAACAAGCAGAGCACCCTAGCAATCAAGGCAACGGAGATGCTCGACCATTTGGGGAACGGAGACAAGGTTTGCCTTCTCAACAAGTCTTTATACGGTTTACGGCAGGCGGGGAGAAACTGGTATAAAGTATTGGACAAATCGCTGAAGAAGTTTGGCGCCATCCCATCCGAGGCAGATCGGTGCGTATACATTGCGCACAAAGGGGAAGACCTACTACTAATCGCTGTTTACGTGGATGACATCCTTGTGACTTGTCGACACGAATATGAGATACAAAGACTAAAGAGGTTCCTGTCACAGGAATTCGAGATCAAGGACTTGGGCGACGTGAATTACTGCCTAGGTATAGAGTTCGCTCGGTCAAACAACGCTATCTCGATTAGCCAAAGAGGGTACATCATGGAGATACTGGATCGTTTTGGAATGGCCGAAGCTAAGCCTGCGAATACCCCCATGGACGTACATGTAAAGCTGACACAACCCGATGAAGACGACAACCCTGAAAGTGTCAAACCACCATACCGCGAACTGGTGGGTGCTCTAATGTACCTGGCTATGGCAACGAGACCCGATATCGCACACGCAGTGAGCGCGTTAAGCCAATTCAACAACAATCACGGACAAATTCATTGGACGGCCGCAAAACGCGTTTTGCGATACCTAAAGGGAACTTCACGCCTCGGCATTGTATTCCGACCATCAGCAAAGCCTTTGGTTGGATATGTAGACGCCGACTGGGCCAGCTGTTTGATAGACCGACGCTCATACACCGGATTCGCATTTATTCTCGGTACGGGGGCGATATCATGGGACTCTAAGAAGCAGAGGACTGTAGCCCTATCAAGCACCGAGGCTGAGTATATGGGAATCACGGAAGCGGAATAAGAAGCCATCTACCTTAAAGGCTTTTTGATGGAACTGGGACTAGGAGGACTCGCAAATGTTAAGATCCTGAACGACAATCTCGGTGCCCTTCGACTGGCCGAAAATCCGACGTACCACGCTCGGAGCAAACACATCGACATAAGGCATCACTTCATTCGCGAAGCCTTATCGGACAAACAATTAAAGATCGAACACATCTACACGGACGACATGATGGCTGATATGCTCACAAAGTCGTTGCCTGGACCAAAGCATGAAAGATGTATTCAACTCCTAGGACTCGAAGATTCCTCCACATAGAGGCATACCCTGCACATTGAGGGGGAGTGTTACCACGAAGTTGGTAATACATATATGTACCAATGTGCGGCTAGTGCTGCCACCTATTCCTCCATTAAACAGTGCACTTCCTGCACAGTCTGTTCGCCTTCGCTACCGCGACCAATCCTTTTATTGGCACCTGTATTTTTATCAATAAACCATACATCCTGATTATCCGGCGTCGTTCCTTCCTAACTCTCGCCCCACTGGACCTCAGGTTCAACACATTGGTAGTTGTTGAATTATGTCATAATGAATTTCGGTTGGGTTGCGTGTTTTATCTATATATTGATGTTTATTTAGTTGTTCTAAAAAATAAGTTTCGAGCGAGCTTTTTCGGGAATCATACGTTCGAGTTGCCCACTGATTTCTCGCTTGAGCCCTAGCGTTAATCGAATCAAATTTTTCTAAAAATTTTGTTTTAAATACTTCAAATTTATCGTCGAAATTTCGTCTATACGATTTGAACCAAATTTTAGCATATCCTCTCATCGAATTTTCAATAATTGTTAGTTGTGTGCTTGGAGGGATCTGTTTTACTCTAAAATACCTCTCTATGTTTTCAATATATTCTACTGGATTGGTTTTATCATTTGATTCATATTCAGGCAACGGAATTTCATAATTTGAATTTTGTAATTTATCAACCAGCCTACTCACCAACTGTACTTCACGATCCCCCTGTTCAGTAATTGGTTGATTTTGAATTTTCAAATTTCTTATTTCTTCTATTAGTCGTTCAGAATCGTTTTGTTGTTTTCTGATGACCTTCCACATTTCCTCTCTTTCTTTTTTTGAAGTCTCCAGTTCCATTTCCATTTTCAAATTTCTAACCATCGATTGAGGTCTATTACTTCTTACAGCTTGTATTGTCGACCTCGTTTTTACTGGTGTTCTATTAATTTTGGACATACGTTGAAATAATAAAATATTAGATAAATTCAATTCTTATGTATACTAATTCATTAATTATACAATGATCTATTAAATTTTGTTCGGGCGCCAATTATGTAACGGTCTCTCGATCGTCACCAGAGTTTTCAGAAATAAAATAGATTGATCAGATAGGTACACATATATATGTATATCATATAAGAATATTTATTGGAGGAAAGATATATGTATATATTAAATCGTTATTATTATACTTTGGTCAAAATTGATTGTCAAGAATTTATTAATATCAATGTTGTATAAATTAAAAATGTGTTTTTTGATAAATATAAAAATTGGCCGTTGAGCTCATGGAATACTTCCCTTTAATCATTCACGCAGTCACACATTCATATCAATTAACACATCACAAATACAATTATTGATCGATCGCGCTTCGTCTAGTATAAGGTAAAATAGAGATATTGAGACAGTTTTTTTTTGTTGTAAAATTTAAGACGTCTTTGTAGCGGTACGTCTGATTGCCAAGTCCTTTATAATCGAGCCAAATCTTTAGGAAACCTCGGTACACCCGCAAGTCCCACTTCTCCCGAAACTCCTTTTTTCTGTGTTATGTGACACTATCGGCAGTATTGACGGAAGATCTTCTGTAATATTTTCCAGCTTCATGTTCTGACAGCCGTTGAGACAACTGCTGGTCAATCTGGGCACGTTGATATTACCGACAAAATTGTTGGTTTTGTGGTTGCGTATGGTCGGTGTGTTGCTTGATTGATCGAGATCGATCTTTTGTGGATTCGGAACCGGACCATCCAGTGCATAAGTTTGGATCCACATCCACTGCGTTACTTTGCATCAATTTGTCGTGGTTTAAAATCTTTGTATAATAACGTGGATAGTTTACTATGAATTCAACATGCCGTCCTCTGGTTTCTGCTGGTGATGCTGTGTGGCCATTACGATATTACAAGCGTTTCATCGAAAACGATGATAATATTTCGCGCGTTCTTCGCGTATCGTGAATCTAGCACCCGGTGGTCGTACACCGTCGTTGCTCTCCTCTCTCTCTATATCGGCTAGATTCGCTTGTCTTGTACGACCTTGGCCGTGCTGAGTGCATTACGTGTTTGCCGTTACTACAGTGACATCTCCGTCGCAGCGTAACGAAGGCTGCGTTTTAGATGTACCGGCGCACCCGTTCATGCCATGCCGTTCGAACCATCGTCCTGCAAAAGGCGATGATAGAAGGTTAGTCCCATTGTAGATTTGAGAATACACCCACAACACACACACACACACACGCATGAACGTGTGCCGTCGGTGATTATTCTTCTCTCTGGGCGGTGAGCATGTGAACGTATTGTCGCCGGGTGTCCGGTGACAATTGTTGCAGCCGCTCGTATATAACGCGCTGCATATCCCGGTCCCTGTTATCGCTCACATCTGACTCTACGCGGCAAAACATAGTGCATACAGCGTGTACACCTTTCGTCTCTCTCTCTCGCCAACTTGTTACAGATATACCCGTAAACGCCGGCAAAATACTCACCATCCGATTGCTGTTCTTTTTCTTTTTCTTCTTCTTTGTCTTCTTCTTCTTGTTGTTGTTCTTCTTCTTCTTCTTCTTTTTCTTCTGATCTTTCGCCCTCCGCCTCCTCCTCATCCGTCCATATCTCGCGATAGCCGGGTTCGCGCGGATCGATCGGTCTTCGATCCAGATCCCAAACGTCAAGGCGCCGAGGTTCAATCGGTGAATCATCTATGGTTACGGGCACGAGTGTGATAATTACCCGCGCTTTGTCACAACCCACCCGTCCTCGTACTTACATAACGGTTCGATATCCGACTCATCATCCCACGAGAAGTCAACCAATTCTTGGTCAGCAGCTTCGTCGTTATCCGGGCTCACGTTATCGCATGAACGCCCGACGCCGCGGCTGGGCCTACCCACCTCAATCCATCCGGTGGACGGTCCAGGCATCGGCTCATCGGCCACGGGTGCCATTGGCTCAACCGATACCCCGATATTGTCGGTGAACGACTCAGATATCGGCTCAGCCTCGGAGAATGCCGCTAGCTCAGCTGACTCGGCTGCTTCTAGCAACATCTCGTCGTCGTCGTCGTCGTCATCGAAACCACCCTATTTGGCGGCTACGGTGGCAAATGTTGAATACGCACGTTTTTGTACAGAATTACGTCTCACTTACCCCTCGATCGCTCAAAGTCATCCATCAAGCGGCGAACAACGGCGAGCCCCGTTGTACCACGGTTCTCCAGCACATCGACTACTACCCCTAGATGATCACCCGCACTGTCAAACACACCACGCGTGTACATACGACCTATAACGCGATCGCTGCACACCGTTATCAAAAACCGTAATTTCGGAAGTAACTGTTCGTCGGACATGGAGGCCAATGCCCGACGCCATCGAAAATCACAGCATCGCACCGCCCGGGGGTTGCAGACCCTGACGGAGTGCAGCACGTTTAAAATCACTGTTGCCAAACGCATTTCAAAGAACTTTGGACTTTGGTCGTTTTCAGTAAACTGAGTAGTTTCGAATTGACAGCGAGTATACATATGTCATTTCTTACGCATACTCCTACCCCGGCGCAAAATCCAAGAAGAGCGTTCGTCGTACGTATCGGTTTGTATCGTGTATGCGCCTCATAAACGCTACAGATGCCCGAATGTGTGTAAAGATTCTTCGTATGCAGGCGCAACATTGTCACAACAATTGTGTATCATAGCGGTCATAGCGGTAGAGCCATCTCGAGCTAGGCGCAGAGGATATTCATTTCGCAAAGTGCAAATTCGGCACCCTCTTATCCGAGAGGCGACTTCTCGAAGTTCTCCGCTGCCCGAGCCGGGGCCCGCTCCCCCGCATGAGCCGGTCTCCGCAAAATTGTGTAGTTGCGATTTCTGTGCTGCATCGCGGTGGGGGTCCTTTGTGTAAAAATTACGCACACCTATAGGGCAGACGGTCAGCCAGCGCCCCGTTCTTCTATTCGCGATGCACATTGAGTCAGTGTGACAAATTATGCGCGTATGTGTTTGTGCGACAATGGCTGGGGGGTGCATCCGAGGATGTGCTTGCGGTCGGAGAGCTACTTTATTACAAATCCATCAGGCGAAAAGGTAAGGTTATTTTCTTTGGACGTGAAAAGTTTCGGTAGTGTCGGTAGTGGGCCAGAAAAGGCCGGTATCTGACGCAACCGTGCAAAGTACAGTGGTTTCGTGAAATTAATCGCGATAATAATTTCTGATTTGCGTGTTTGCAGAAATCTGTGAAGAATATAAATAACGACAACAGCAGTTAATAACAACAACAACAACAAGGTAGGACAGCTGAAATTGTGCAAATATACAGTGGTCTCGTAAAATGAATTGTGACAATAATTTCTCATTGGCGTGTTCGCAGAATCATGTCCGAATACATTCACCCTGACGAGGTGCTGGCCCTGGTGGACCCTCGCGACCATCGGCTTCACGCCGAGGACCGTCGGGGCGGGGAGTTTCGGCATGTAGTCGTCGTACCCGAAATCCCGGAACCTGACGATGAGCTTGGGATCCTCCTCGACAGGGAGCGGGATTCCGGGTACGACGACTACATGTCGTGCTTGAGTTGGGAAGGGGTTTCCGAGGCGTCGGAGTCGAAGCACGTGGTGTACGGGGCCCCAGGACCAGTGCCTGAGGGGGAGATTTGGGGGCGGACGGCGGATGGCGTTTGGAGGTGGCTTGGCGAGGGTGAGCCATCTTCGGACGAGTCGGAGTGGTCGGTGGACGGGGATGGGGATGGGTGGGTGGACGGGGATGGGGATGGGTGGGTGGACGGGGATGGGGATGGATGGGTGGACGGGGATGGGAATAGGTGGGTGGACGATGAGCAGGTGGATGGGGCTGGGTGGGTGGAGGGTGGGTGGGACGACGGATTAGATAACGGGTTGGACGACGGGGTGGATGACGGGTTGGGTGACTGGGAGGGAGAGGGGGAAGACGAGGGGTACGCGAGCGATGACTGGGACTGAGACTCGTACTAAATTACGTCGACAACGACTGTGACGAAAACGATGACTGACTTTTTTATAAATAATCAACTTGTGACCAGCGGGTGGGTGACCGGTGGGCGTACCATCTACCAGCCACCCCCAAATCTTGTACAGGCGGAGTAGGGAAGAATGTGTTGCACTGTGGGGGCGCACCAGGGTGAGTTTGATCTGTGAGATCTTAATGTCCTGTTATTGCGCGTAAATACATATGTGCTTCTTTGGTTTGCGCAGGCGTCCCGGCGACGTGGTGTGAGGCCCCCCCGGCAACTAGATAATTTTGCTGATATCTGCGAAATAGCGGAACGGCGTCGACGGCTGACCGACCATCGCAATCCAGTCAGTATTCCTGAGTCCGATCACACGCAACCATGGCGTCAGGAAGATCCGGATTGTCGCGAGAGGGGTGCAGCAAGTTGTTCCGAACCTTCGAAATAGCTTTGAAAAAGTCGGACCGTCATCTTCTCCTGTCGTCGACGTATGGGTTGAACGCTTCGTGGTCGAAGAAACTCACCGTGGGACTTCGCCTTCGCATGAACGGCACTTTCGAATCCGTCGTGCGATTGATCAACAATTACTCTAGCGGTGTGTCGCTAGGATTGGAAGGTTTGGCCAGCCTGATTGCGAATTTGCCGAAGCTGGAGGAATACTTCGTGAAGAAAGATGCTCCCGGTGACAACCTCTTCGCGCTGGTGAACGATACGATCGCGCTAGATGGTGGGTGTTCTTTGCGTTTTACAACGGCTCACGGTGCGAAGGTAATCGCATTTTACTCGACCGAAACATCGGGCAACGGTGACGACGCTACCATCGAAAACTCACCTCAGGAGGATGATGATGAAGAGGATACCGCGACGCAGGGGGCCAAAAGGCGAAAAGTTTACACCCCGGTAATTGTGATGCAAAAAGTAACCTTCGACGGCCTGAAACACATAGCGTGCTGCGCAAACGAGCGGCTGCTTCAGCTGGACGCGCTGCTGGGAGACGTCAACAGGTCCAAGGAATCGGTCGTTCGCTACTTCGCTTCGATAATCACGGCTAGGAAAATAAAAGCGCCAACTCTGCAGCAGATTCACGGGGCCGTGTGCGACGACATAGAGACTGCGCGAGAAGTGGTATGTATGCAGTTTGATATAGGATTCCGAGACTACTTCTTCGATATTGTTTACTGCGAAATGATGCGCTTATTTTTGTTGTATATCGTTGCCGATATTAGGCAAAGTGTTTTGATCCAGGGGTAGTTGAAGTTGATGTATAAATCGGTAGAATGATAAGAAACACATAATTTGTATTACTTAGGTTTAAGATTACAACACCGCTATATTGTCGCCCAGAAGGAATTGTCTATTTTGTATTATCTACAGTTAAGAACGCTTTGTATTACCTCAGTTCTAAGAATAAAAATCTCTAGTCGTTATGTTTTGAAAATATTTGCAGAGTTTACACTTTCGTGCACCCGTGAATACTCATATTTCAGAGCAACATTGCGTTGGCAGCACGTGGCCGCGGTGCGGGCCTCGGAGATCTTCGGCTATAGTCGGTAAGATGCGAAAAAGTTTTTCAAATAGGTACGTCACCGCCAGGATGCCGGTAGCTGAGTAGCCGTGATGCAATTCGAACATCGGCGCCATCTTGTATTGAGAATTTCAAAACTAGTAACCAAATCAGATTTCGAAAAACGCGCGCCGTCTTGGGTTCCGGAAAGGGCCGCCATCTTGAATTCGAAAAACAGGCGCCATCTTGTGTTTTGGAAGAGGCCGCCATCTTGATTTCGAAAAACGCGCTATCTTGGGTTTCGGAAAGAGCCGCTATCTTGGCTTCAGACCATCCGTCCGTCCGAGGGGAGGGGGAAGCACGCGCGACAATGACCGCCGGGGCCTGAGGGGGCAGGGGGGACCGTCTGGCGGCGCCAGTGACGTCATTTATTATGACCCGCTATACCTTGCCCATACTACTCATGTCTATAACTTCGATGTTCTCCGCAGAAACGAGAAGGTCACCGCTGCCACCAATTTGTTACTTGGGTGAAAGGTTTACCGGCGTTATTATTCAGGTTCGTTTTCGTTTTATGCAACTTAATGCAACTGCAGGAAAGGATTCGAAGTGATGAAGGGGATTGACAGTTTGTAGATGATTATAATGCGGAGTATATTTGTTTGCCAAGCTCGGGGGGGCTGACAAGCATAATCAGACGTGTTTAAGTCTCAAAGAGTAATGATCATTATTGACCAGGCTCGGGGAGGCTTACAGGTGTGTTTGATGAATATTTGTAAAGTGACCGATCCAGGATTTCGGTGTGTGACTAAGGAACTATGTCCCGGAAAACCGTACGGTTTGGTTCTGAGTTCAGAAGTGATTTTGATATAAAGATTAGGAATAACGTAAGTTCGGTTTATTGAAAGAGGGGCAAGGTGGAGTGGGAGTGCACGTGTACTTGACAGGGTACAAATCGGGAAGTTATTGCACTCGCATATCATGCTGATGCAAGCTTGAGCAATGACCGATGGCAATTGAAATAGTCAGGCAGGAAAAAGGATATCGGGTTGCATCCAGTAGAATTGGTGGTGATAATTGGTATGTATTGGGAATTGGTAAGAATGGTTGAGCGAGACGTTTGGACCATGGTCCGGACGTAACAATGAAATGGAAGAAAAAAAAAACAAGAGGTCGAGAGTACAAAACACACAATTCAAGTTTATTGCATGAACATTTTTCAATGTTCATAAAATGAAAGGGGGATGATGTAACGAGTGTAATAAAAAAAAGTGAGAGAGAAAGAATAGAAAGAATGGTGGGGAAGGAAGGTGGACTATGGACATTAGACAATAAGGTGTCACGACGAGTGGAGGTCGAGCTCGCGCAGAATTAGTGGCACTAAAATTTTAATATACCGACGTCAAATGACAATTATCAATTACAAGAAAACCAATGACAGTGCACGAGTGATCCACGTTGAAGAACATTCTTCTTAATCTACGATCCAAGTCGACCCTATTAGACTATTGAATAAAGATTTTGCCGTTAAATATATTCATTGAATATTTATTGCTGTCATGCTGTTTGTGTTCTGTCCGCATAATAATTTTCAAACCAATCGACGCAGACTCCAAAGTCGAAGACAATATCTACACCTGGAAGTACCGAAAATCGTGAGATTGACGGTCATGAATTCAACGACGGTAATCACGCGATCAACAAGGATCTGAGATCGATGGAAATCGTATTATCAAAGAAAATGCCAAAGTTCGAGAAAAATGTCGAGATCAATAGAAATCGGAAAATTGATTGAAATCACAAAGTCGACGAAATCGACGGAAACGAGAGAAATCGCTGACATCCACGAAATCGGTGAAAATGCCAAAAATTGTAGGACTGACAAAAATCGTTGGATTGACGGTCATGACTTCGACGACGGGAATCGCGCAATTGACGAAGATCTGGAAATCACGTCATTCGAGGAAATGTTGTGATTAAGGAAAATGTCGAGAAAGATAGAAATCGCGAAATCGATGAGAATCGCAAAGTTGTCGAGATTGAAGAAAGCGAAAAAAATCACGAAACCTACAAAATGAGAAAAAATGATGAATGTGTGGAATCGTTAAAATCTTAGTATCGACGAAAATAACGGAATTAACGAAAATGACAGGAACGGTGAAAATCGCGAAATCGATAGAAATAGTGGATTTGATAAGAGTCGCACTATCAGAAAAAGTAATCGGATTGACCGGAATGACATCAACGACGAGAATCGCGCGTTCGACGAGAATCTAGGAATTGATGAAAATCGTGTTATTTAAGAAAATGTCAGAATCGGAAATGACTGTCGAAAACAATTGGAATCGCAATATTGATTAAAATTACAAAGTTGACGAGATGAACAAGATCGAAAATGATCGCGAAATTCACAAAATTAGTGAAATTGCCAAAAATGGTAGAATTGATGAGAATCGTAAGATCAACGGTGATCACAGCAACGACAGAAAACGCGTGTTTGACGAGAATCGAGAAATCAATAAAAATCGCGTAATTTGAGAAAATGTTGAGATTGAAAAATATTTTAATAAAAATAAAAATCGCAAAATTGATGGAAATCACAAAATCACCAAGAATGACAGAATCGATGGAAATCGCGAAATCGAAAAAAATAATGAAATTGATGAAAATCGCGAAATCAAAAGAAATAGTGGAATCGACGGAAATGATATTAACGACGGTAATCGCGCGATCATCTCAAATCGAGAAATCAATTGAAATGTTGAAATTGAGGGAAATTTCGAAAACGATGAAAATCGCGCAATTGATGAGAGTAGATAGGTTCGGGTATGGGGCATGACAACGAACCCTCTTTCTTTTTTTTTCATGGCGCCATCCCCTCGCGAATGGAATTTTCGGGCGTCTACCCCTACCCTTCTGTCGGGGTCGTTTTCGGGCATCTTCCCCTCCGGCGGATCTTTTTTGGGCGTCTCTCCGTCTTTTCTCTGTTTGGGTCCTTACCGGGAGGCTGGTGACGTCTCGCTGACGTTTTTGGGGCCATGGGATCGCGATACTTACCCCGTCCTGTTGTTGACAATTAGTCGGAGTTTGCATTGATTATTTGGGTAATAAGTTGCGTACCTGCTCGAGCAGGTGATTGAGTCTGTTGCAAAGTATATCGATATGGGGTAAGGAAGGAGGAGGAGTAGGCGGAGGAGGAGGAAGGGAAAAAGTAGTGAAACTCGGGGTCGACACGTGTTCCTAAGAACTTACAACTGATATTCTATTTTACCTTGTGGGTTTTGTAAGAAATCAGTACAATAGTTTTTTGTAATCATACGTAAAGCTTACGGTATACCAGCCAATGTAATGATTTATTTTTCTCATGGGATTATACGAAATGATTACACTCATTTTGGTGATTATAAATCTGAAGCTTACGTTCTAATAGTAAATGAAAAAAAGTTGAGAATTTGTCCAACATGAGGAGACTAGAAACTATCGTCTGTCGATCTTTCATAGTTTTTGGCTTTGCAGCACTGAATGCAATGTGGTGTTCGCACTCGAGATCTATTGTTACAGTGATTGGTGGAGGTCAGCCCTTTATAAAATTAAGGCACGATGCGGTCGTTGTTTTCGTGGTCATAATTGGATATATCTACAAACTGCCCAAGAGTAAAACCAGTAGCCATAAAATGCACAATCATAACACAGTATTATCCTCATACGTCCGAAGAAAGACTTCGAAGTTGTTCAACGTTTCAGTAGAGTCTTCTGCAGTGACGTCGCAGTGTTTGTCTGTGATGTAGTATAAGCAGTGACATTCCGAAACTGTCGAAGTAGAGTCCATGACCGGTGGGACTGACGTAGAACGCCACCCAGTGGCTACCCCCTCTATCACACAGATCATCGGTGTTTGCAACGATTATTGTTGGGGCCGTCCAAACAAGAGGGATTTAATCCGCGGCGAAAACCCCGCGATTTCCGCTTTGAAGCGCCGGCAGTGCATCTAGAATTTGAATGGTGTTCATCTTCGGTGTCGGAGACGATCATACTACCAAATGTGTCTACTACCGTGGCGTACGTAGGTTCTTCGTCGACTGATACAACAGTAGCACTGCTGGGTGCTCTGTCGTCTACTGGGGATGCGGGTGAATTTGATGCGTGAGACTGATGCTCAGATACCATTTGCAAGGGAGAGTCTCTGGTGAAAGACCGTGGTGTCTCATTATTTTGCGGGTACGCTTTGTGACAGTCTCCGGTGATACGCCTCGAATTAATCCAATTCTTCAATCTGATGACGTTGTTTAGAGCACACGCGTATAATTTCTCTTTTTCAGCACCGTGAAAAAAGCAATTTTTTTTGCTCCGATCTAATCTAGCGAACACGGGGCCGTTGACATCTTCCAAGTTTATGATTTCCCGTGAAGTGATGTCCTGTAGATATTTGGCTTTTTCCCGACCGCGTGTGTTGATACGATGGGCATGGCGTGCGATTTCTCGTAAATTGGTAGCAAGTTGATGCAGCGTTATGTCTTCTTCGAACCAATCGACCCCGTGATGATAACAGGTCACGTAATTGTTGACGGCACGCTCCTTCCCTGATAGATCGGTAAACGGGTATAGCGGTAGTACGAGCCAATGAGCAAAGTACGGATTCTCGAGTGCCACTGATGCCACTTCCTTCGGCAAGAGACGTCCGTCAACATCCCTGGAGTCTTGGATATCTACGATAAAATCCATCGCTGGTGAAGATGTTGTCGAGACGGTGAGGAGCACTTGACTGTTTCTCTCGAATACGAAACTACCCCTTTAAAGTCGTCGAGCTCCACCTCCCACTGTGCTTCTGTTCGGGCGTGGTCTCAACACGTGTTGCTCCGTCTGTTTTCTGTCAACGTTCGAGCTAACCGCCAAAATCTGTGACAACCTGTCGCGATGCATCAACTTTAATAATATTGTCGAATTCCGCGTACACGATACAGTTAATGGTTGTTTTGAGTGCATCGTCGAAGCGTAATTCAATCCTGAGTATTCCGTGTTTGATGAGTGACCATTGAAACGAACAGTTGGCCGCAAGATTAGGCGTTAGGTCAAATGGTGTGAGACAATTTCCTATTTCGTAGTGTAGTCGTCCGATACCACAGCCCTCGTTAGGAAAATGTACTCTAGTCCCAGAGAATGAAGTGTGATACGTGTCGACGTATACGCCGTTCTTCCCAAAGCTCGGTTGCAAAGCTTTCGAGGGTATTTGAATGCCGTCGACGTACAAAGATAGATAATTCAGCATGAAATGTTGGAAGTTGAAGGGATTCCATTGTCTGTCACCGTTGAAAGCCTTGTTGCTGACCAGCCCCAAAATGACGCGATTCGGTGGTTGTCCGAGTATGACGTTGTCCAGCGTTTTAGCCTGCACGCCGGCATAAATGGTGAAGGCTTCGACTTCTACTCTGGTAACTGGATATTTTGCCGTCCCTTGGCTCGAGTTCTTGCATGAGCCAGCAATATACCTGAGCTGATTTTCCCCCGAAGCACGAGTGAAGATGCTTTTGGAATATCCAGAGTGTGCAGCGCTTCAGCGACGATAAGACAGAAGCTATCTCTCGAGCGTACGAGACGTATTCGTAGTTCTACGCCGTTCAGTGAAAAATTTTTCTGATTGAAGACATCGCAGTGGAGATGTCCGATCAAATCTACGACGCGTTCGTTTCGCATGATTTCGCTGCGCTTAATGAAACCGTTCATTAAGGATACGTCGTTTCCATGCGTTTCGCAAATATCTGTTTCGCCGTTCTTGTTATCGTACCACAGTCCAGCCGTATGATGCGATTGTTCAGCGTTCGATGCGTAATTCAGCAGCGTCTTTTGCAGCGGTTTTTGATTGGAAAATATATCAACTTGATTGAACATTGAGTAAAGCAAGTTATTTATAGGGGTCACCCATGGTGTGGTAGAAGTGTCCTTGCTCGCCGATGCGGCTGTTTCCTCTTTTGTTCCGCGTAATTGTACGCATAAGCTCAGCATAGTATGGGCAAGGTCGATAACTCGTCACCGTGCTCCGGCACAGCGAATTCGATCGAAGAGTCATCGGTTAGAGACGAAACCGCATTGCAATGTGTCCATTGTCTGCTTCCGATGGAGGTTTGTGTTGGGGGTACAGAGAATGAATCTAATTCAGATTTCCGCAAGCGCGAGTGTAGAAAAGCCATCGTACGGATATAGTGCGACTAATTACGCTGGTCCAAATGTGTCCCTCATGGTTCGTTTTTTGGAGTGTTTCTCTCGCCCTGTATTCTTACTTCACGCAGTCCGGGACGTCTTCTTGTTCTTCTTCTTGCTCTTCTTCTTGCTCCGCTTAATATTCGAATTCCTCTTCCGCCTGGTAACCTTTTGCGCAGCGACGAGACGATGAACGCGGGCAAGCATCGACTGTCTCCTCGGTCCTGTAAGCGCCCCGTTATACCCGGAACCCTTCATAATTTCAGCAAGTTTTTCTTGGGCCTTTTTCTGCAAATTACGCCCCGATTTTTTGGCCCGTGATTTGACGGCTTCTTTGAAGGGTACATCGCTTTCCATATCAGTCATGACGTTCATCCCGGCTCGCAAGGCCTGCTTTCCAACGGCTTTTGCTCCACTTTCCAGTAACGGCAAAACTCTGCGAAATAATCCTTCCGAAAAACTACCGATACCGTGACCTCGTTGATGTGGCACACCGCAATAAAAAGTTTTCGTACCACCACCTTTGAGCTGATTCTCATAATGTTCCGCGTAGTTAACCATATCGTCTGTTTCTTCGTCTTCTACCCCTTTGGTATCAACGAACACGTTGGAAGTGAAGCGTTACCGTTAGTGTCCCATGATCGAATGGAATGGATTTTCCAGTGTGATCTTTCATATTGATCTTTGTGGTGCGAAAGTTCGAGTAAAGCAGTGGTAGGTAGTGTGGCTGCGCGAAAATTTTCGTATCAGATTCGCTGCGTATTGAGTGTTGTTCTCCGCAGGCGTGTACGACTCGTAGTAGCGGAGCGTGTACATCACAGATTATCCGGGGCTCGACGAGATCACAGTAGACAAACATTTGACACGACGGGATGTTAGGCTGGAGGAAATCTGACGATATATCCTGACCGGGAACTGACTAAAAATCTTGTGGAAATGTTAGTAGATAATGAATTTCTGCGAGTCCCACCTCCCATTCGCTACGTAGCACGATCGCGCGTGGTAACTGCGTGATGTAGCAGCAGAAACGATTGTCCGGAAAAAAGAAGACTGAGCTATTGCTCGGAAGTGTGATGTAAAAGTGGTCCTTTGTCATCACATTGGCGTGTCTTGCGTGGTTCCGCGTCAACGTATACAGAATGACTGCGACACCATTGATCCGGTCTTTTATTTTTTTTTTTCTTCAATTTTCAAGGGCATCGCCATCAGGGCCTCTTTCCTCGATACGCTGAAGCTTAGGTTCGTAGAAAGGACCGTCAATTTTCTCGCCGGAGAGATCCTCTAATATATAGACAATCGGTGCACGAGCGAGTACTCGGCGAATTTTGAACAATTCTTTGCTTTAGTTTGCCTCGTAGCCTTTCTGAAAAGTTCCTTTGGTTTTGCTGATTCGCACGATATCGTTTTCGGGAAATTGGGGTCTGCCGATACGACGTGCTAAATACCGCTTCTGCATTTAAGCCCGCGCTTTTGCAGCGTTCTCTAGCGTCACCTCGGCAGGGGACATACCGATACTCGAGTGACGTGTCTCGTTGTACGCTTGAACGATGAGTGGTAGAACGTCTACGTAGCGCTGATTATTTTTATGCGTAAAATAACACCAAAGTCGCTCCTTGAGTGTCCGATTGAAGCGTTCGACGATAGCCGCTTCAATATCGGGACTGAAGGTAGTGCGATATCGTATGCCGTTGTCCAAAAGAAGCTTTTGTAATGTTCGTCCGACAAACTCCTCACCCTTGTCGGTATGCAGTAAAACAGGTCTACGCGGGGTTGTGGTCAGCACGTATTGAAATCCTTCTGCTACGGAATTGGCTGTTCTACACTACCCAGGTGTATTCGCTCAAAACGTTGATGACCACCAGTAAATAGCGATGTCGGTTTTTTTTTCTTCTTATCGAGCTTACATCGGCCAGATCAGCCTCCCACACGTCGTCGATGTTGGAAACGTCGTATCTTGCTCTATCAAGGTTTCTTTGTACGGATTTGTGCAAAGTATATGTATCCTGTGCAGCCAGCCATTTCTTCACCATCGCTTGAGTCTTTTCGCCGCGAGCCGCCCGTTCCAGAATTCGTAGACCCTCTGGCCCGCAGGGTGTGCTGGGTCGTAATAGATCTCTTCGAGCATTTGCATCACTTCGAAAAGCGCAGTCTTTTCCAATTTCATAGTACCGAATAAGGGGATCCCGGAGACACGTTGGTCTCTTTTGAACGATTACGCGTTACTGGAACTTGAGGCTGCGGACTAGCCGTCTCATCGGTTTTATCGCTGGTGGTAACGGGTCTTCTCCTTTTCGGAACGAGGCTTCTTCGCGTCACGTCAAATAATCGATAGTTTTCCAAAATTCATCATTTCCCACACACTCTCGGGGCACATTCATCGCATGGAAAAACCGTGCAAACTGTATGCTTCCTGCAGGACCAAATGTCTTTCTCGAGCGCATCGTGTGATTGATCAGATCGACAATATTTATACCGGAAATGATTACTTAATCGATTGAAACAACACCGGACACATCCCATCCAAAACGCGCAGATGTTTCGTCGCTCATCGTCAGCAATTGCATCAAAAGTCCCACTTTCGTAGCATACCTGTTCGGAACAGCGTCTACTATCTTCTGATACTCCTGTTTCACGACCGCTCTCGGTATTCCGTTGGGTAATCGGCTCACCTTATTGCTTTCTGCGTTGTCGCGAATCAGAACTTCCAACGGCTTCCTATTCTCGCTCGTAAAAAATAAATACCGTTGCATCGCTTGCTGGTAGAGTTTCCACTTTTCCGCGTTGTCCTCCGACTTTGAGTTCAAGATAACTCTCATCTCCTGGTCCAGTCTTGAGACAGGATTTTCGGCGACGTCATTCGTCGTCGTCGGTGTAACTTCCGCAGTTGTATTCTCGCTGACGCGACGTCGAAATCTCTCAATCGTATCCGCCGGTATCAGAACCATCTTCTTTGCATGCACCATTCTCTTTCTGTGATTTTTCTTCTCTACTTTGGAAACAGACTAAAAGCCAAAGTATCTTATATCGGTGCGAGTAAGAGAGTCAGGAATCCGTTCCCTCGTTGAATTAAAATTTTTTTCTCACTCTTCCAACTACCTTGCTTCTTGGCCAATTGACGAAGCGTTTGCTTATGTTAAACGAGACGAGTTTTCTGGACGCGCGTCAGTTTCACGTTTTCTAGCAAGACATTGAGAGCGCACTCGCAAATATCTCTCATCAACGTTTTGTCAGTGGTACGGAGCAAAGCCAATTTTTGAGTAGGATTTAGTTTTTGCAGAGCCTGCAGAGCGACGGTGTTTGTCTTGCCAAAGCTGGCACTGCTTTCTCGACATCTTTCTCGCGGCATCACAGCTGAATGACTGGGACTTGACCCGTACTGTTCAACTTCGCACCCTTTTTCGAAACGTATACGTAGTGTTTCTCGTCCATAGGAAATATTTTACTCCGAAAGCGACAGTTTTCAGGGGTCGAGTGTTTCAAGCCGAGTAGCAGGTATCCGTGCGGAATGGCCGTAGCATCGTGATTGGCCTTTTGAAGAAACCGTTGGTTCTCTGGACAGACGTGACGCACGAGATATTGTATCTCACCACGGTCTCGAGGATTTGCGAAAAATACTATGTAGTTCGCGTTCAACGAAATGTCGCGTTGACCGTGTCTTTGGTGAAATAGGTTTTGCGTGATGTAGAAGACGCTAAGGTTTTTGTGATGGCAAACCTTAGTGAATAAATCGACGACTACGTTGTTGGACGCTTCGCGCATCAGATCGTCGATGATCAGCAGTTTAGGACTCTTGTCGCCGTCGTAGTCAGTGTGTTGCGGTAAACCCTCACGATATTCTAGACCACTAGTGGATTCGTACAACAGTTGCCATTTCTCGTAGTACCAAATGACGCGAGTGAATTTCACATCGCACATCCGCTCACAGTGTTCCAAGAACGTCTTCATGAAATTGAACTTTCCACAGCTCGATGGTTCTGCAACGATGGCAGAGAACGGATGCTTCCAACGAGTATCCAGAGTCATCGTCTAGCGTTACTTCGCTGTAAAAAGGATACAGGGGAATCAAATTTTTGCAAACATAGTCGTATCGACTGTATTGAGCTCGTATTGCACGCAGCGGTGGCGGCGGCGTGCTGGCCATGAGGTCGTACCAGCACACGTCTACGGATTAGCTCATCTCCGCGGAGCGCGTAGGTCACAAGCTTGGACGTACGCGCGTACCCTGATACGCTGAGCCAAAATTGACACGCCGCTACAGCGTGACTACAGACTAATTGCGATCCCCGTATCGAGTTATGTGTACATTGTCGGTGTTCACTAAACTATGTCTCACCTTTGACGGAGTCTTGATGCACCTAAGATTGCTTGACCGTATATTTCTTCCTTTTCTCTTTCTTCTCCTCCTACTCGGTCGTGCGTGCGTGACCTCGATTGTTTCCGGTGAATCTGAATCTGATCGTGTCGCACCCTGGGTGCTGTACTTATATGACGAAAAGCTGAATGAAGCTGACGACAGAGAGGGTAGGAACGAAGTGTTGGATCGTTGACGTGTCGCCATGTCCCCAAATTTTATTCGTGAAGAGAAAGGTCGAGCGAGAGCGAGCCTCACAAAGCATACGGTCTTCATTCCACGTGCCTGAGGACAACTTGATTACCCCCCATTTCCGTCTTTGTACTCGTACGGTAACGAATCGAATGAATTCGGGCGGCGGAATTTCTTGACGAAGACGGGTTTGCAGGTTTTCGTCTCTGTTCGCGTGACAACATCGTGCAAAGCAGTCCGACGAATAGCGCGATATTCCAGATCCACGGGATCCGCTGATTCCACCACCATTTTTTTAATTGCCGAGAAGTTAATGCGTTTTTTGCTTTCATGATTTAGCGTTACACCTTTGATTTCACAAATTTCCGCGTCGCTGCCGTCGGAGAGCCGTACCGTGAACGCGTAGAATTTCGCACCCCCCGAAACAAACGCGTGAATGGAGGAGCCCTTACCGTATGCCTCCACTTCGTCCGTGAGATTACCGAGGAAATTTCCCGTTGGCGGTTCGTACTCGTTCGGATCGAGCATGTTTCGACGGTAAATTACGGAATCCGTATCATAACATAGTATGCGTCTATCGAGTAGTTCGAGATACTCGTACAATTTTAAGCGAACCTGGGCAGTCGTATACGCGGCGATAACGACGTTGGATAGAAGCGACGGTTCGACGCTATGCGTGGCGTGTGACCAGTTAACGTACAGTACGGTATCGTTCACTATCAATATGCCCGATACCACGACTTCGGGGTTGGTAAATTCTGGAACGGTCTAGCCGAATCCCCTCTACTCTCTCGTACTCGTCGAGATAATCATTGCGCGATGCCTCGTCCTTGCAATCGGCAGGCCTGCCACTAGCCTCCGGCTTGATTTTAAGAAACGTGTCTATATACTGCGCGAAATACTACCTTGCCGAGTGGAAGAATCAAATGAGGTAATCTGAAACCGCCAGATTTCCAGAATCTTCAAAATCCGGTAGCCCTTCTCCACGGCTTTTCTCAATTCGTCGGATACCCACGTACCCTTGAACTCCCGCTGCTTTTCTTTGCCATGCCGATAGCCGTTTTGTTCAAGGTTCTCGCAGCACGTACGACACAACGCAAACATCAATTTTCCATGCATACGCACCGGCAAGACTAGGTGGTATAGGTTTTGAGGCGGTTAGACTGTACACTTCACTAGGCCCTCGATCCTTGTTATGTCTGTACCACCCATCCCCGTTAACATGCGGCACTCGTCACCCACGTATACAACTGGATGACCCACCGGGTATCGACCGTTCTTACAAATGTAAGGGTAAAGCGAGCACACGTCGACATAGCGTATCTGCTCGGTCGCGACACCGTCCACATCCGTTTTCACCTCGTGATGACACGATGTGTTACCTGTACGTCCGCCATAGAAAGCATCCCGCGGGTTTGAAGACTCGGTACGCGAGTGAATCGAGTGACTCGCAATGTACGCCCTCATCTCAGCATTGTTCTTCAGGAGACGATCGAAGACGCATTCCCACATTTCGGTTACGTGGTATTCCAGTGCGGTCATCCGGGCAGTTTTCGCAACGGTCTCTACGTGACGCTTGTCGAGCGACACTCCGCTCACGGAACGGCAATCGCGATTGATTTTGAAACAATTACGGCACCCGTGCCGGATACACCCGTGAAATTCGAAAACTTGCCGCACGCCATCAGGTGTTACGCAATACCCGTCCACTGCACGTCCTGTCTCGGGTACTCTGAACTTGCGCGAATTACCGGCATGACGGATGACTAGCTGCGACTCGTGTTCTACCCATGTTACCCAATCTAAAACCTTTTGCGAATGCTTATCAGCGAGGCGATATCCTCCTACCGGTAGGATGCCTATTCGCTCCAGCTGTGAAAAGTTCTTTCCCGAAACATCACGGAGCACGCGGACGCTATAGTTGTACTTTTGGTGGAGGGACACACTTTTTCGCGTTTCAAAAATATATTTCGAAATGCGATACACGCGCGACGAAGAATGACTACATCCGACCTACAGTACTTCATTAGCTCTCGGTCAAAGTCAAAGCTGTAACCCTGTTCTTGTGTCTCGTGGTACCAGTCGTAAGATTCTTTTCTCGTCTCGCTGCTCATGGTGTCCAGTGAGTACATTTCGACGGGTGGTAGCGGGCCCACGTAGCCCACACTCTGCGGTGTGTTGAGAAGATGCGGAAAGAAGCCTTTAACCGTGCCATTCGGAAGCCCGAAAGCCTTTGGCAGTGACCCGAGAGATATCGGCATGTACGCCAAGCAGTCGAGGAATCACGTAAGCCCAGTCTCCATCATAACGATTTTACTACCGTTCAGAATTACCTTCGAAGAAGTTTTCCTGTTTTCAACGAGATAGCGTAGAATAAACTGCGCGTCGAACCCGCGTGCATTGTGCGCGATACAAATTATTCGCGAAAAATTTTGGACGGGTCTTGTCGTCAGTTCTACCAATTCCCTGACGGGATATCTTCGAAAAATAAACTTGCGCACGAGGTTGCAAGCCGAACAGCCTGTGTTTACTCCGGCTTTACCAATACACTCCGTACGCACCTGCTGTGCCACGCACAGATTCGGAATACGAATATTGGTCGAGGTGTCCCCAACGATTGAGACATTCTGCTGCGTTTCAAAATCATAGAATATGAATATAAAGCGACCGGGCTTGTCCGCGCTTTTCAACGGTAACAGAAGTGATTGTATGAACGTTGACAGCGACATGTACTGCAGTAACGTTTATCACAGCTACATAGCACATACCACATGGTCTGCCGGTGGTGAGATTCACGAGACGCGAGCAATCGGTACATATGCGCAACGAAGCACACACGGTACGTCGTGGGCTAATAAACCCAACTTGACGATGCTTTTGAAAACAATTTCCTCCGTGAAAGCCGCGCTCACAATCAGAACACTCGATCTCGCCCAACCCTAGTTCACAGAGCGGCCTGTTGAAACATTGGGGACAACGGTTCGAACAGCGATGTTCGAGAGGTCTGTTGAAACTCTTGTTACAAGGCATGCAAAACAATTTACCAGTAGCAGCAGCTGTGACGTTTGTAATTAGGCTATCATGTCTCTCCTCAGGATCGTAAAGTAAATTGACGAGGTGACTAACTTCGACCCCTGAATCTACCAGAGAGATAGAGCCGTCGTAAAATATCTCATCGCCGCTACCCAACTTATTCATTTCGAATACGATCAGCGCTATCTTTTCTTGCGCCAAGTTTTCCTGATAGCGGGAGATTTCATAAACGCTGCATCCTCCTTGTGGAATTTTGACATTACTTTTCGCTGTTGAACGCTGCGCTTCACTACGCTGGGGAACGGAATGAGGGAATCGGATGGCCTCGTAACGCTGATATAATTCTCCGCTGCGAACAGCAGTCCGTTTAGCATGCGCTATACCGGTTACTATGTCACGCGCTAGACACATATTGTCGTTCTTATTGATATTATTAATTGACCTCTTGTTGGTCACTGCCCTGTTGTTGATTACCGTTTTTTCGCGCCCGCTGGAACTTTGACGGAGTGCACACTCACCGTATAGAATTTGTCCACCCCGAATTCAGATGCGCTTTGCATCACGTGTGACGGATCCAAGAACACCGTCACCTAATACTTAGGAGATGCCCCTTATCTTTGGGAGTCAGGCAAATTAAAACCTAACGTTTCCTTTATGCACCTATCTATATATAAAAATGATCTAAACAATAATCATAAGTTAAGTCAAAATATAGAGTTGACATATACACATTCGAATATGTAATATGATATGTATTTTTAAACAAACAATCCAACGGAAAATTCCATTGGACTTACGACCAAACAATGCGGATCCCCGATTTGTTTAGATTAACTGCATATAAAAGCTGGGCCACTAGGACCCAGGGCCAGCATTCATTAACTAATCTTCAACCGACTACTGTCAGTCAAACTTCAATATATACCTCTAACTCGGGACCTTTGTCCTCTTAAATCGGGTATCCAGCATTTTCAATACCTCTTAAATCGGGACAACGTCCTCTAACTCGGGTATCGAATTTGTTAAATAATTTTATATCATTTATATCCTTATTTTTAGAATCGCATTATTCATCAATCATTGGCATTAATAAAATCAGTTCAAAAGTGTAATTTACCTACCAACATTTCATTTTCGACATCAACTTCCCCATCGTTCTTTATTTAATCAAGGTAAGAGTTATTTTATCATTCCATTACTATCAGAGCGACATCATTATCTCCATACAGACTATTTCGGAAGATCCTGATCAATCCCAGTCCATATTTTCCTCCTTATCCCCTAATTCGTAATTCTCTCTCCTCGCTTGCACTAGCGAGGTCGCGAAACATTCTCTCCTCTCGAATTCTCTCTCCTCGCTTGCACTAGCGAGGCCGCGAAACTTTCTTTTCTCTTTAATTCTCTCTCCTCGCTTGCACTAGCGAGGTGGCGAAACATTCTTTTCTCTCGAATTCTCTCTCCTCGCTTGCACTAGCGAGGTCGCGAAACCTTCTTTTCTCTTTAATTCTCTCCTCGCCTAAACTGGTGAGGTTGCAAATTCTCTTTCTCTCCTCGCCTTCACTGGTGAGGTCGTGAACCGCTCCCTTTCCATTTTCTTGTTTGCAAACCATTTATCTATCACCTCGAAATCTGCTACGTTTTTCCCAACTTCCCTGTCTTCGCCGGGTCAAGGCGAAGTCTCACCACCTATGTACTACTCTTAGATGTTCCAGACCAAAGCCGAAAGAAATAGGAAATACCGCAAACGTGGAGGTGTCAAAGTACGGCAGCGTAAACAGGCCGCAATAGCACGGGATCTGAATCAGATCAACGAACTAATAGACTTGGCATATAAAACAACCAATCTCCCCGAAACCACAACCTTATCACACAACCAGATTGACTCTACCTGCCCCTTTTCGCCGCCAACACCTCAAAGTTCTCATTCCCCAGGTGACAGTCCTTCACCTACCAACACCTTGTCTCCGGTACTTTTACCACACCTTCCGAGACACCAGCATTTCACCAATCACCCCACAAGTCATCAGGGTACATCCACCTCCCCTGCATCCCCTGAAGTCATCGACCTTACTACGGAACCCGACACCTATTCACCGGGTGTACCTCACATCACCTCCATCCAAACCATCACCCATACCCGATACACTCTGCTCCGCTCAGTTACATTTTTACCATTCACACCCGCTACGCCTCAAGACCGCTCTTAACTCCCATAAACAAACTTATGTAAACCCAACCACTTACACATACTACTATCTTAAATCGCCTAACCACTCCGTCGTCAGAACAGCAAAACCTGGTACCTAGAATTGTAATAGTAGAAATAACGTCTATAAACAAACATCCTTCAGACCCCTCCTATTGACTACTTATATCGAGTCACTCTCCGGACGTGACACACGCTGGACACCAGTTTCCAGGAATCGCTATACGTGAAGTCGTGAACGGGTCAAAATGATAGCCATGCTGCCCCCTGATTAAAACTCTCTGCACTGGAGGTGACTCCTATATAATCACCGCTTTGACATATCCCCGTAGCATAAGTATGCAAATCTTCGAAGGCACCTTCCAGCCACTCTACGGGGTTCAACTCCGGATTCGGTATTGAGGTCTTGACAATGAATTCGCGTCCGTCTATTTTGAACCGTCGGATATATTTGCGCGTTTCGCCCACTATCGAGAACCTATTTCCCAGGACCTCGGGAACAAAACCGTTCGCTGCGTGAGGCTCATTCTCGTTCTCGAGCCTTTCCGTAATTTCTTTAACGGTTTCGTCGTCATCCTCGTTATCGTCGCTTTGATTATCGTCATCATCATCATTTTGCCGGGTAGTGCTGAGTCTTCTGCCCGAGGTGCTAGCACCTTCGTTCATGCGAGAAGGTTTTCTAGATCCACCAGTTTGAACACGGATGTACGTGCTTCCTTCTCTGACGCCGGTTCGCGTGATTCCGAAACCGTGCAAGTCGACTGATTCATAGGATATAGCAAAAAAGAGGCCTTGAACTAATTTTTACCTTTTTTACCGATAGAGAGGCATGCGAATGAAAGAACAGAGGGGAAATTTGAAACGCACGCACACCAAACGAATACCCGCTTTGCCTCATCATTAATATTCAGGCGATTTTTGGTCGAAAACAATAGACCAAGTCAGTGAAGATATTTCACCGTCAACACTCTGAGTTTACCCCCTTGACTCAGCATCAACCTTGTTAGTGGGCACGAAAACATTTTATCACAATTGAATATATATGTTTTGAAACGTGGCGTGTTCAGCCCTATTACTATGGCACCCAAATCTCCCAAAACTTCCTCCCGTTTTTTGTTGATATTATAGAAAACCACAGCACACCAAAAAGAATCACAGAGGCTAAATTGGAATAAGAGATATTCCGTATGTTGAGCGAATTTTCCTTGTTGTTTCGAATATTCTCTCATGTGACCTGGGGAAAATACCGACGAGTTGAGCCAAGGACGACCTACGACGACCTCCGAGGCCCTTTCCTCAAAGAATATAACTCTGACGTCATCCGTGCCAATCAAAACATCGATGTGGACTCTCCAGCTGTGAACCGGACAATCAGCTGATGATAGCATCGCCAACATCTCCCGCCTCCCGATCTACCAAATAGCTACCGGCGTAAAGGACCGCAAGACGACCCGTCTACGATCTCCCGCTAGACGATCGGTGCGTAAGACGCTCTACTGCGGCAAATGGATGCTACGGAGACGACGTATAGGGTGGCATGGATCGAGTAGTGTCACCTCTCGTCCCGTAACTTACTGGCCAGGAGCCAGACCAAACCAACATCCACCGTTCCGGAACTGATCTTGTCACCGGGTAAAACTTGGTAACCTCCCGAGATAACGTTCTGCCTACGAGGATATGAAGGGGCCGAGGCACAGGTGAAACCAGGCATACATTCCGACTCCCGAGACACCATAGGATAGGGATGTTGTTCTTGAAGACGAGGACTCCGAGTGCCTGAGTCGACGCAGCCTTGGATGGCCTTCCGAACGCAGACAGCCAGCCGGTCAGTATTAGAAAGCGAGCGCGGCACACAAGGAAGCATGGATGGTGACGTCAGAGGAGAGGCGATACGTCCAATAGGCAAATTTGAATGTCATCCGAAGAATTGCGCCCTACACCAATGTGGCCTAATTCAGAGAAGGAAACGCCAATCCGGGACGATTTGTTTTGGAAAATATAGTTTCTGAGTCTTTCATTTGATCTGCTACCGTTTCGTGATATCTGGTGAGGCTGTATGGTATTGTGATTATAATTTGATGACTTATGTAATATGTTCTACCGTATGGATTTGTGATTTCTTTGGGTAATTTGTCACCGCCTACGTTAAATATTTTGTTCCGTTATGTTCCCGCTCAGTTTTTGAAATCTATTTGCCTGTTACCGTAGGGTAGCCACGAAATTTGCAAAAAGTATCAGTAATTCTCCGTTAGGCCTTTCGAATACCAAAACTATAATTCTGTCACACTGTAAATGATTTCTCGCTACCGTTGAACGAATTATGTCTTGTTACTCCCGGACTTTTGTGAATCTACCGATTCTGTTGTTGTTAATCCACGCCAGTCTACTATTTATTTCGCTTTTGGACAGCCTGTGCCTAGCCAGCCACTCCGCCGGATCTGTATTCGTTCATTCCGTAACTTTTGGTAATTCGTTAAGTGACGCGATAACGCGTCTGGCGCCCAGCAATCTTTCCGTTCCGTTCTTCGTTTCGTTTTCCGTTTTTAGTTCCGTACAGATCGCGCCGAAGGCACGTGTGTGTTTTTCGGGTCTAACCCGCCCGGGGTGAAAACACTCTGCGTCGCATTCTATACGGGACACTCGACGAAGAAATTTTCATGAAATTGCCCGACGGATTACCGGTGAATTAGGAAACTCGAGAAAATAAATTGTGTCTCCTCAAAAAGTCGTTGTATGAATTAAAACAATCCCCCCGCCGCTGGATTCGGCAATTCAGCTCGTTTGTCCGGAAATTTAAATTCAAAGAAACGAGCGCTAACAAATGCATTTTTGTCTGTCAAGTGGGAGAAGGCGTCATGTACCTGGCCCTTTTCGTTGACGATGGCCCGGTAGCAGCGGAGAACAGAGGAGCGATCGACGACGTTCTTGAACATCTGAAAAAAGCGTTCAAAATCACCATTGGAGACGCAAGCTTGTTCGTGGGAATGCAGATCGAACGAGACAGATCAACGAGGACGGTGCATCAGAGCACTCACGCAAAAAAGATTCTCAAGAGATTCGGGATGATTGATGCGAAGTCGACGAGTATACTGTGTGAAGCGGGATCGAACCTTTTACCGTTATCCGAAGGTAAAGAGGGTGAAGAAGTTCCGTATCGAGAGGCAGTGGGATCTCTCATGTTCCTGTCGATTGTGTCTCGCCCGGACATTTCATTTGCAGTGAATTTGGTGAGCAAATTTTTCAATTGACACGGCAAGGAACATTGGCGCGCAGTGAAGCACAGTATTTCGTTCGTCGCCGGGACGGTGGACTACGAAATAAAATACCAAGGCCAGGACGGCGGGTCAAGTCTGAAAGGATATTCAGACGCCGACTTCGCAGGGGATGTGGACACGAGAAAATCCACAACCGGCTATGTTTTTGAACTGGCTGGTGGTCCGGTGACTTGGGCAAGTCAACGTCAAAAACTTGTCACGCTCACAACATGACATGTATGGTTGTCAGTACAACTGAGGCAGAGTACGTGGCAGCGTTAATAACATCGCAGGAAGCGGTGTGGCTGAGAAGACTGTTAGTCGACATCGAGCAGCCTTGTAAAGAGGCAACGGCCATCCACGTAGACGACTAAAGTGCAATTCGACTCGCAAGGAATCCTGAGTTTCATAGAAGGACGAAACACATAGACGTGCGATTCCATTTCTTGCAAGAGAAAGTTCAAGCCAGCGAACTAGAGTCGAATATCTTTGGACCGAAGAACAGAAGGTCGACATCTTCACGAAGGCGTTACCAAAGAATCGCTTCTGTAAGCTAACAAGGAGACGGCATAGGTTGGATGTCGCGAATCGGGTTCTTCTTTCGCGTGGTGAAAGCTGGAGACCTCTGAAGCAACGTAGTTTTTGACTTTTGATCCAATGGGCCTTAGTCCCTGAGATATCGCGATTTGAAAATTTGGGAATTATGGGCGGAGCCAAGCCGGTTCCGCCTGGCGGGTACACTACATTGAGCGTTATACGTCAATACAAGAGCGGTCGTAGCCCGTACAGTAAAACAACGGACTGGTACGCTGAAAGTTCCCGTACTTTTTTCTTTTAATGCATTTTTTTTTTTTTATCTTCGATGAGATTTTGCATGTGCGGGTGAATAAGAAAATTCGAAAGTATGTATTACTAGTTTTAGTCATCCAAAATATTGAAATATAAAATCTGATAATGAAGTCAAAATTACATAGCAAAATAACATTGTACAACAAATAATCAATCTTTCAATTACGTCACAATAACAAAGCAAAATAATATAGTCTGATGAAGTAAATAATTATTCTAATTTACACTTGTAAATTTCGTGGCGGGTAATCATTCTGATTCTTTTTCTATCAGATAGGTAGGTTTACAAATTGGAGGGTGAAAAACATCGTAAAAACAAGGGAAGTAAAGAGGCTTACGACACCACAAAGATAAGATAAACGCAATACTATCGCAACCACATTTAACCTTGCGGATTCCATCAGAAAAGCAAATTTCATTTACATTCTGAAAAACTGTGCTATTCGACGTTAATTCGGCTGCAAACCACGCATACTGTAGCATATCCTCAAATATCGGCGCCAGCAATTGATAGTGGATTAAAGAAAGTATTTTGAGTGCATCGTCTCTGCTATTTATCTGGCGATTTTCTTTTAATAAATGCGTACTATTTTGGAGTCGTTTAGTAAAATTTTTCACCCGCCGGTAGAAATTGTGACAGGAAAGTATTTCACCTCGACGTCCACGCTAGAATCGACTCCCTAAAACGGTATTATTTCCCCTTGTGTTTTGTCCAATACTCGTTATCCGTAATTATTGTAAGTTGATGACGTAAGGGCAATTCACGCTAGAATAAGTGATCGCAATTGAAACTCGCGCCGCAGTTCCACCACTCCACAAGCAGAAATTCGTCTACCTGTGGGGTAAAGTTCAAAACTAATAGAAAGACACGACACTTCTCAATCGTCTGTCATTGAGAAGGCACGTAATTGTTGTCCTCTTGTCCGTCTGTTGTCAGGAAGACCTGTTCGCGGGGAGTCAAAATTTTGTCAGTTAACCGTCTGAGATTGCTGGCAATTGTATTGAAATTATTCTTGAAAATTGATATCGTGAATTGTTACCGAAATATTATTGTCAATTATTATTGGATTTAGTGTTGTGATTAGGTGGAATTTCTTGCAATACACCTCCACTACGAATAAAGTGAGTAAGAAACAAATTGTCAATTATAATTCTGTCTATCTTGCAAATTATTTCTTTGGTCCACCAACTGAATCCACCCTGTGTTGTCTTATGTCTCTAGTCTTCAGAAACGTGTAGGCGTAATCATAAGAAATTAGAATGGTTATCAGTTAGCCCTAAACTGATTGGCGCCCAACGCAAAATAATTTATTTAGGAATTCGTCAAAAGAGCCTTGTCAGCCGTTGGACCACGGCCGCGGCAAGTGTGAACTCTGTTCTCATCAAATAGTAAGAGAAGCGAGATAATCGTCGTCCTTTTACGCCCAAAGTGGCACAGCCGAAACAGAGTATCTGTCTCAAAATAAACATCGCACGGTTGGCAATAAGGGGTTCAACCTGGTCCTTATTATTTCTTCGATCATCTTCTCGGCGAGAACGGTCGATTTTATCGAAGGATTTTCACTGCCGGTTTCGAAAACTGTTTTTTTGACGCAAAATTTTGACACATTCATACACGGCATCAGTAATGTCCTCTTTTGAATGTTGAAACTCGTAGTCAGTGATTTCACTTCCCGAAGGAGCTGGATTGCTGGCTGCACAGGTACTTGGACGGTTTTCCATTTTTGCACAAATAATATTTTTACTGTGAATAATACTTCTTGCCTAGTCGATAATTGCAGTGAAAGTGATGACATAGGCCCTAATAGCAGTATATATAACCAGACCGAAAACTGGTCATACCTGTGACGGACCAATGAAAGACACCCCTTTAGCTGAACCCTTCCAAGAAATGAGTACCTACCTGGAATATCCCACCTGCAGGGTTTTCTATAACACGTAAATACCCGGAATATCGCATACCCTGTCCCACCTGATTTTTCTATGGAACAAAGTATTGCATATATATTATTCACCTGCACATGCAAAATCTCATCAGAAATAAAAAAAAAAAAAAAAATGCATTAAAAAAAAAAAAGTACGGGGACGCGAACCATAAACTTTCAGCGTACCAGTCCGTCGTTTCACCATATGGGCTACGACCGCTCTTGTTGAGACGCGTAACGCTCAATGTAGTGTACCCGCCAGCCGGAACCGGCTTGGCTCCGCTCATAATTCCCAAATTTTTAAATTGCAATATCTCAAGAACTAAGGCCCATTGGATCAAAAGTCAAAAACTACGTTGCTTCAGAGGTCTCCAGCTTTCACCACGCGAAAGAAGAACCCGATTCGCGACATCCAACCTATGCCGTCTCCTTGTAAGAGATAACATCGGGGTTGAAGAACTCTGACTTTACTCAAACGGCGGAAGTGTTAGCTTCGTTCGACGCTTGAGCTACCGCTAAACGACGCAGGAGGCATTGTACCAAAGCATGAGAAAGCATTTGTTTTCTTCTTTTTCATTTCGTCTCCAGCTCCGCGAAGGAGCTGACACGGAAAAGTCATTCCGAGTTTAATCTGTTGACCAGTTTTCGTGAAATCATTCTAATAAAGTTGTTCATTGTAATTATCGCTATAATTCGTGAGAGTAACAATTCTATTGCAACCCTTTCCACTAATCATCCAAATATCCCTTCTCTTGTACAACTCGTTGGCCTTTTCTCTTCGAATATATTTCTATGTAAGAAAAATGTTTTCAAACTATGGAACTTATGTCTCACAAACCCATGAGGTAAAATTAAATATCAATCGCACGTTGTGGAAACACGTCTCAACTCAGAATTTCACTACTTTCTCCCTTTCTCCTGCTCCCTCCCTCATATTGGTCATACTTTACAACGGACTCAGTCACCGCTCGAGCAGATACGCAACTCATCACCCAAATAATCAGCGCAACACCCACCAATTGTCAACAACAGGACGGGGTGAGTATTGCGATCCTATGTCTCCAAAGACGCCAGCGTGACGTCATCACCCACAGAGAGGACCCAAACAACAACAAAAATCCGCTGGAGGCAAAGACGCCCAAAAAGAGCCCCGGCGGAGGGGTGAGGGTAGCTGCCCGGAAATGTCCTCCACGAGGGGCTGACGCCATAGGGGGAAAAGGGAGAGGGTTTGTTGTGACGCCTCATATCCGACCCTATCTATTTATGATCACCGAAGGGCTCCTTCCACAATGAGGCACCGCCATCGTCAGACGCTGGATATATGTCATCTGGAATCTGAAGACCACAAGTGTTCCCACATAAATACGTATGTAGACGGGAGGCTCCGGTATGGTTACTGTCATAGCTAGCGTCATGTTTCTATCGAGTAGTAGCGTTGACCTCACAAGGAGTCGACCATCTGACGAGTGAACTTCCGACGTTTTAATTGTCGATAAGGTGGATAAACGAGCTGCGCCTATTTAGGTTTATTTGCGAAACTGAAAGGTCTGTCACGGGACCATATGCCATACAACCATACGTCCTACGTTCTAGCGATCGCAAATCTATCACTTTTACTTGATAGCCTTGCCAACAGACGACGAACGACATCTCACCTAAGCTAGTTCTGTATATCTCCCACGCAGCCAGCACGGTGATCGGTATCCAATCAAAACGCTATCTTTCTGGGGGTTAACGAATAGGATTCGCTGTGTGATTGCGAACTCGATGCGCTGACACCACCTGCCAGACGGCAGAAAGTAGAACCTTTTTCAGCCGCGACAGTTACTACTTCGCGGTTTCCCTTATGTCTCACATTATGTGAAATGGTTTCTTATTCGCAGGAATGTACGCCAAGTGTGTTTGATGTTGACCCTCTTAGCGTTAAATGTAGATATGGGTATAGAGGTGAAGCTAGGACGAGGGGTTTGATCAACCTGAGACGGCAGGGGAAGAACGGTTTCGTATCCAGCCACCAAGGCGCGCTGCTAGGTATCTTGAAGGCTTGGATACGCGGATCCGACACGCACGAGTAGCTTCGGCAGTGTGAGTGAGTTCGACCTGTGTGGAACTGTAAGTGTGATTCGAGCGGCACGGTCCGAGTCGAGGGACTCGACGTACTTCGGACGCGCTTCGAATCCGTTCGGCCTCAGCCCCGCGCACTGGAAATTCAAACTAATACTTTGCGACATTTAGTCATGGGTAAAGCCTGAGGAGCCGAAAGAAATAGATCAACGTTTTATCTGTTCGCGGCGGTCAGGTGCCAGTCTCATGTAACTTAGTTGACGACAAACGCACCAGTAGACTTTTACGTGTATCAGAATAATCGTGGAGAATCTGCGTGTTATTCAGAATGAATACCTTCATGGCCGGCGGTGGATTATTAACCGATATCAGGACAATACGGTGTAACAGAAGTGAACGGCTATATAGAATACTGTCAGTTCGAAATTAACTGCGTAATTATAGCGTATTAGCGTGAAATAGTGCAGACATAACCCATCAGTAATATATACAGTCTTGTGCCACGTGCTGACAACTAAACGTAGCGAACATTATTGTGGAAACTACAGTCATGAATACTGTAATGGATGAATATACAAGTGAAAACACGCCTTTGTTATCTCATCGCGAATTGATGGTAAGTGGAAATTCATGTATCTTCACAACAAATCAATGGTGCTCCATCAATTCGTGCAACCTGCCAACAGGGGTATTTCTCTTCTTCTATGAAGTATAAAATTTTCGGGTAGAAGGTAAAAAAATTTCGTCTTAAAATGAAACACCCAAGTATACATAGACACTTCTTGACCTATTCTAGCACGTATGTATGCATGTACTGTATGTATGTACTTACAAACATTTCTGACAACGAAAGATAGCACGAAGAGAAGTAAACTAGTCCGACACGAGCAGTTCCCTTTTCTGTTCTCTGAGCAAGTACCTTTTCAGTCCTTTATGTATCAAAATCGTGACGCATATTATTGTTATAAAACGTCCCACTCGATTCGACCTTGGAATATTACTCTTAATGCGCACAAAAAAATTTGCTAATAAAAAACTTTTGATAATCAAAAAACGCATACTGATTTGATGTTTTGAAATTACGGGAAAGAAGAACGGTTACAAAAGAAATTATTCCAAAGAAATGTGCTCTTTGGGATGGGAACAATTGTTGCAAAATTTTTGCACCTGTACCAAAGTAGTATAATACGTGCAGCATTAATTGATTAAGAGAATTTTCAGAATCAAGTCATGAAAGTAAAATGATTGGGTATATGACACAAGTACCTGCAGCAATGTAGAGGTGACCAAAAGTAAAGTGGTACAATACGGAGAACATGAATGAAAAGAGAATGTTCAGTCTCTGTTAACTATTAGTTCTTTCGATTACCTTTGATCTAATTTTGTTACAGGCAAAAGTGGACGACGTTGCAAAGCCTTCGTGAAACTCAAAAACAAACTACCACGAACAGAAAAATATTGCTTTACGTCCCTTTATGCAAAACACAGCCTACTGATGTGGATCCAGTCACAAACCTGCAACAAACAACCAACCAAGATGATGACCACCGCAAAGCCCGTAATGTGATGACAGCAGAAAGATCTACCCGATGCATCGGTACCAACTATTGATTAGGCAGTCCCTTCAATGATAACCAATGCCAAGGTTTTCCACATCTTACCATATGTGTTGAAAATAAATAAGCGATCCACCTCATATGAACTCGGTTATAGTACAAAAAACTTTTACTTGAGAGCGATATCGGTGCTTTGCAAAATTTCAATGGAAACGTAAAACATGTTAATACTTGTTTATATTATGTTTTTGGGTTCATATTTTTATCCTGTAATCAGCTTTGAATGATGCTTCTCCGTGATCGCCCCAATTCATGAGATCGCATCAACTCACTATACTCACCAAAGATGTACATAAAAAAATCGTATATTGACATTAGGACGAGCATTAGGACGTCGTATGACGTTAGTTGTATGGAATTGGGAACTCTCTCAGATTCATATCCCTGGAAAAAATAGCGAATTGTGTTAGTTGATATAGTCGAAATACTATTTGCCATCATGAAATCGTATTCAACTTCGAATTGCTGTAATTTTTCTGCCGAAATTTAATTCAATTACGATTGCATTCGTTTTCAGGTATCAGTTGTTTTCATTTCGAGCGAAATATGGAAATACGACAGCTCATGAGCCGAACAACGTAGGTGGTAGGTATACAAATGAGAATTAGCAATGACAATAGCATTGCATTCACAAGTGAGTGCTATTCACACTGTATTTGTTATTGTTATTATTATGGTCGTTGTTGTTACTATTATTATTGTTTTTGTTATTGTTGCTGTCGTTATTGTTTCCACCATTAGTTTGATTGTTCTTATTGATTTCTTTTTATAGTGACTTATGTAGAATGAATGTAAGATATACTAGGTATAGTTTCGTTTGCTTATTTTTTTTCATTTTCAGGTAATCATGTAGGTATAATTATATAATTATATTGCACGTTGCGAGTTGCTAGGACTCTCTGAATCTAGAGAATAATGAACTTGGAATACTGACCGATATGGGCTATAATATACATATCGTAACGTGATTTTTCTTATTGAGTCGAAATCTTCTAATCCGTTACTCTACGGCATCCCCGCGGTCCTCCTCCGACGAACGGATTGTTGGGCGCCAGACGCGAATGCGTCGTTTCTAAGGAATTCTGACTTACAAAAAAAACTCGAGATATCGATTGAACTTTCTTTTAATCGGGACAAACAAAATCAACTTAATCGCAGATAACCGAATAACTCTGAGATAGGAGAACCGAGGGACGACGGACACAAACTCGGCCAGCTCAATTGAACCGAGAAAATAGTAGAGGGGCTGGCCTGTAGGGTGCTGAATTTCAAGGTTCATATGTGGGCGAAAATGATCAACTCCAAATACAAGAAAACTCTTTCAATGAGATTTCTCCCGTGTATTACAAAAGAGGTAGATAAATTTTACAGCGGGAGCGACAACAATTAGAGATCAAGCAGTACAATTATTAGCAAACGTCGTGGGGTGCTATACTCACCCATCGACACGACGGTTACTTCCCTTTGGGCTGCGATACCATCATAGGCCTTTCTGAAAGACAATATGACGTCGGAACCGGAGACGAGAACACTAAGTGGTGTAGCTGATTTTTACCTCGGGAAAACTTCGTTTCTTCCTTCGGGATTCGACCGCAGCGGGACCCTGTTGCTGTAGCAAGTAGCCCTATTTCCCACGCTGCTTCGGGAATCGGTCAGCTTGCGATATAGCGAGAACCAGTGGTAGTGGGTCATATGCGGATCCTTTCACTCCATCTGGTTTTGATCCACAAATAATCAACAGCCCTCTCAGATATGGGATGCTACCCTCGGATGCCTTTGCAACGTAGCTATCCGGAGCTGCACATCCGTGAGGTTTGCCATAGCGGTAGATATCAGCGGCATAAAACATAGCAGGCAGTCATGGTGCAGTACTGAGAGAATCACGGGTAAGGTAGAGATGCCTTCATGGTGCGGTAGAGATATCTTCGTTTGGTCGTAGTTGCCGAGTTATGCAAACATAAATTACAAAGCGTATTAAAACTACGTTAACCTGCCTAATGAGTGTCGCTTTGATTTCTCCCAGGGTTTCGTCGGTTTATCGGACGTCTTCCTGCCGTAATTTCGCTATCTGCTTCAGTTAGGTGGCTACTGGGACGTTGACTCTCAAATGCAACGTCACAATATATACAATACAAAGTGAGAAACACTTAAGGCGCGATAAGATGACTAGAGGCTATTATATCAGGTAAGCTTTCGAATTATTTAATATCGCAACAATGAATGGCACTTTCGCTCACTGAAATCTGAATTTCTTCACAGCGGTGCTCTCTTTTCGAGAATTCGGTCCTTGACGGACTAGATTCTTTCACCACTTTACTCGTTCTTTCTCGTCAACCGAGAACCACTTCAACCCACGTGTTAACCTGGATACGAGAAGTTCACGAAAAGCAAAAAGCCTGTGCTCTCGACAGGGATGGTCGAACCAACAAGCCTGTGTCTGGTTCATTCGTTTAACGATTAATCCCTGCACCTTGTCAATAACCCCATATTCCGTTTGCACGAACGGGTACTCGATTGCATAAATATTTAATTGCATGGTGCATATCTCTCATTAAGTCTCAGAAATGTTGGTGAGATTACCCATGGACAAAGGCTTGTCATCACTAAAGGTAGCGTATGCCTTATAACACGTCAGCATTTGATGTTGGTGCGTTGCCTGGCGCGTATCCGAGAGAAGTACTTTTGAGCACTCGTCGCGATTAAATTTTTGAATACACTGTCGTGCAGAATAGCCGGCGCAATAATAAATGGCATAAGCCTCCAACGTTGCACTAGAGACTGATGTTATTTCCTCCACCATTACCTCATTACTATCGTCGCTGAGCACATTTTTATTGATAATATTTTTAGGTGATATCTTTGCCGTGCACGTGGCCGTTTCACCTTCGCAAGGAATAATTACTGTATCCGACGAAGTATCTACGGCATTACCATTATTGTCGGTTAAATTATCGACAATGATAGTGTCATTATCCGGCTTACAGTTTGCTGTTTTAGGTAAAATCAGCAGACGATTGCTCACAACATGTTGTAGACTCTGCCGGAATTGGGTGCTCGTTGAATTTCTCCAATACGAAACGCGTTGCCGGATGATTGAGAACACATTCCCCACCGGATCTTGGTTGAGTCGCGCGGGCAGTAGGTAAGTAATATTTTCTTCGACCAAGTCACCCTATAATTGTAGAATCGAAACCAGAATGAATTTCAAATTTGTGAATGTCGGCGGTTCTTTAACAGTGTCATTAGCCATGGTCCACGTACCTATCCAATCGAGGAGTTCACGCATTTTATTCTTTACCTGAATATTTTGTGAACCCAGTGGCCTACGCAGCGGATTGGAATCACTGAGAGTACGACCATTTACCATATCAAACAAATCGTTTATGTGCTTGATAAAGCTGCCAAGAGCGAACGTACGGTTATCAGCACTGACATCGACGTTCAGAGTCGACAGCGTAAACAAAGCTGCAGAAACACTGTTGCTGAACGACTGCATCACGAGTTTGACGCTCATTTTATCGAATGGACCAGGATTAATGTGTCTTTTCGTGAGTCTTGGAACAGCAGGAGCTGAACCTGAAGAGTCTAGGTAATACAGATCTCTCAAAGTCGCCACAAAACGACACCCTCTCCGATGCAAATGTCGTGTCGTAGCAAAGCGTTCCACAGAGTTTTTATTAGGTGAGGCCAGTCAAAAATTCAGAGAATTTTCTGATCATCAATGATGATATAAGGACAATCGATCGTCATACCAAAATCCCGAAAGAACTTTTGGTTTGGTCTGCTCGGGTCACAAACTAGTACTCTAATATTGAGTTCATGCTACCACTGGCCGGGCTGATGAAAAGTATGCCACTGGCATTTTCCATGAATAAATCAAACCGCGGACCATGAAGACCAATGCGTGAAAAGCTAATTTGCTGGATCTGCCTTACTCCCTGAGATCTTCGAATCCTTCAACAAAATCATCCCTTGAATTATATGAGACCCATCTCTTAACGGTCATTTCATTAAACATCAGCACGCGCTGACGCTCGTTAGGTGACATGGTTCCGACGATCGTTCGAAATTTATTGAACACTTCGATGTCTATGCCGGGTTTCATGTCGAGCAAACTAACCCACTTTTGAATTGAGCGAACGAAGGGGAGTTTGAGACCTATACGTAGCGGTGCTTTGTACATTTTCGGCGATCGATAGTAAAATGCCAACGCTAATTCTTTTCCATTTTTTTTCCAGGCTGTAAACTTGCTCTTCCGCAGTTACATCTGCATGAAAATCTGAGAAAGACCCGTCACATATTCTCCCACATCGCGTGACGGCTGTTCTCGATCGTTGATCTACCGCGTGAGTTGATGCGGTCCGCGCCTAGCTGCTTGACATCTTTCATTGCGATATTTTTCCGTCATGAAGTCCAATTTTTCTTTAAGAGATGTGATCTCATCAGGTGGCAGTGGATCACACGTAGGTCGATAGTGTATTTGATCTGATTGAACTGTCTGCAATTGAAGTTGGCAACGATTGGAGTGATTTGAATACATACATGAATAGAACAACACCGGATGGACCATACCTACTTGGTGTGTATTAAAGTAGATGAAGATTTCACAGACTTGCACTGAGTGAATTTCATTTGAACCATGTCACATGTTGAACTATACCAGTATTCCAATTGTTTTTCAATATTTTGCAGGCTCAGGAGGGGGAATTACCCATATTTGAAAAAGTACAGGCGGAAACAACTAGTACTCAAGAATTGATAGACCGATTCTACTATGGCATAGAATAATTAAAATACATAATTAGAAAGAAAGGAATAAAGGATTATATAAACTGTAGAATTTTGAATAAGCGAGTTCTGCGAAGTTGTGCAATATTCGTACTGCACTTGGATATGTGTTGCAATGCACTACGTTCAATTTTATCACATTTTACCTTGATAATTAAGTTCTCAATTTCATCGTCTCCATGTCATCGAGAAATTTTCAAAATTACGAGGAAATCGCGCATCACTCGTTGGATCGAGGAATTTTCGGAATTACGGAAAGATCGCGCATCACTCGTTGAGTCGCGAGATCTCCAAAGTCCGAAGAAGTCGTGCATCACTCGTTGGATCGAAGAATTTTCAAAATTACGAAAAAACCGCGCCTCACTCGTTGGTTCGAAGAATTTCCAGAATCTGAAAGGGTCGCGCATCACTCACTGGATCGAAGAAATTTCAAAGTCCGAGAGTGTCCCGCATCGCTCGTTGGATCGAAGAATCTTCGGGGCTCGAGAAAGTCGCACATCACTCGTTGGATCAGAGAATTTTCGAAAATGACGGAAAAATCGCGCATCACTCGTTGGGTAGGTCGCAAAATCTTCAAAGTCCGAGAGAGTCGCGCATCACTCTTTGAATCGAAGAATTCTTGAAGACCGAGAAAGTCGCGAATCACTCGTACATTCGAGAAATTTTCGAAGTCCGAGAGGGTCGCGCATTACTCGTTGGATCAGGAAATTGACGAAGTCCAAAAGAGTCGCACATCACTCGTTAGATCGAGGAATCAACAGAGACTGAAAGAGTCGCGCACAACTTGTGGGATCATAAAATTTTCAAAGTCCGAGATGGTCGCGCAACACTCGTTGAATCAAAAAATTTCCAAAATTACGGAAAAATCGCTCATCACTCGTTGGATCGAAAAATTTTCGAAATTACGGAAAAATTGCGCATCACTCGTCGGGTCGCAGGATCTTTTTAGTCTGAAAAAGTCGCGCATCACTTGTGGGGCCAAAAAATTTTCAGAGTCCGGAGGGCCCGCGCATCACTCGTTGGATCAAAGAATTCTTAATATTACAGAACCATCGCGCATCACTCGTTAGGTCGCAATATCTTCAGAGTCCGAAAGAGTCGCGCATCACGTTTCGGATCGGAGAATTCTTCGAAAAGAAGAGGGTCGCGCATCACTCGGAAATTCGAAAAATTTTCGAAGTCCGAAATGTTTGCGCATCACTTGTTGGATCAAACAATTTTCAGAATCCAAAAGAGTCGCACATCACTCGTAAGATCGGAAAATTCACAGAATCTGAGAGAGTCGCGCACCACTCGTTGGATCGAAGAATTTTCGGGGCTCGAGTAAGTCGCGCATCACTCGTTGGATCAGAGAATTTTCAGAATTACGGAAAAATCGCGCATCAGTCGTTGGGTCGCAAGATCCTCAGAGTCCGGAATAGTCGCGCATCACTTTTCGGATCGGAAAATTCTCTGAGATCGAGAGGCTCGCGCATCACTCGTGAATTCGAGAAATTTTCAGAGTCCGAGGGGGTCGTGCATCACTTGATGGATCGAGAAAATTTCGAAGTCCGAGGGGGTCGTGCATCACTTGTTGGATCGAGTAAATTTCGGAGTCCGAGAGGGTCGCGCATCATTCGTTGGATCGTGAAAATTTCGGAATCACAAGAAAATCGCGCATCACTCGTTGGGTTGCAAGATCTCCAGATTTCAGAATAGTCGCGCATCACTTTCCAGATCGAGAGATTCTCTGAGATCGAGAGGCTCGCGCATCACTCGTAAATTCGAGAAATTTTTAGAGTCCGAGGGGGTCGTGCATCACTTGTTGGATCGAGTAAATTTCGGAGTCCGAGAGGGTCGCGCATCATTCGTTGGATCGTGAAAATTTCGGAATCACAAGAAAATCGCGCATCACTCGTTGGGTTGCAAGATCTCCAGATTTCAGAATAGTCGCGCATCACTTTCCAGATCGAGAGATTCTCTGAGATCGAGAGGCTCGCGCATCACTCGTAAATTCGAGAAATTTTTAGAGTCCGAGGGGGTCGTGCATCAGTTGTTCGATCGAGAAAATTTCGAAGTCCGGAAGAGTCGCGCATCACTCGTGGGATCAGAAGATTTCCGAAGTCCGAAGGGCCCGCACATCACTCGTTGGATCAGAGAATTTTCAATGTTACGAAAAAGTCGCGCATTGTTCGTTGGATCGCAGAGTTTCCAAAGTCCGAGAAAAATGCGCATAAATCGTTGGATCAAAGAATTTCTGAAGTCTAAAAGGATCGTGCATCACTTGTTGGTTGGAGAATTCTTGAGGTCTGAGAGATTTGAGCATCACTCGTGGGATCGAAAGATTTTTCAAGTCTGAAAGGGTTGCGCATAACTCGTAGAGAAATTCTCCGAGACCGAAAAGGTCGCGAGTCACTTGTTGGATCAAAGAAATTCCGGGGCTCGAGAAAGTCGCACATCACTTGTTGGAACGAAAAATTTTCGAAGTCCGAAAGGCCCGCGCATCACTCGTTGAATCAGAGAATTTTCAAAATTACGGAAAAATTTCGCATCACTCGTTGGGTTGCGAAATCTTCAAGGTCCAAAAAAGTCGCGCATCACTCTTCGGATCGAAAAATTCTTCAAGACCGAGAGAGTCGCGCATCACTCGTAGATTCGGAGAATTTTCAAAGTCCGAAAGGCCCGCGCATCACTCGTTGGATCGGAGAATTTTAAATATTACGGCAAAATCGCGCATCACTCGTTGGTTCTCGAGGTCCGAGGGATTCGCGCATCACTCGTAGGATCGGAAGATTTTCCAAGTCCGAAAGGGTCGCACATAACTCGTGGTATCGAGAAATCCTCCGAGTCCGAAAGGGTCGCGAGTCACTCGTTGGATCGAAGAAATTTCAAAGTCCGAGAGTGTCCCGCATCACTCGTTAGATCGAACAGATTTCAAAGTCCGAGAGGGTCGCACATCACTCGTTTGATCGTGAAAATTCTGAAATAACAAGAAAATCGCGCATCACTCGTTGGTTTGCAAGATCTTCAGAGTTTGAAAACGTCGCGCATTACTCTTGGGATCGGAACATTTTCAATGTTACGGAAAAATCGTGCATCACTCGTTGGGACGCAAGATCTCCCGAGTCTAAAAGAGTCGTGCATCACTCGTTGGATCAAAGCAATCTCAAAGTCTGGAAGGGTCGCGCATAACTCGTGGAAACGAGAAATTCCCCGAGTCCGAAAGGGTCGCGCGTCACTCGTAAGATGAAGAAATATTCAAAGTCCGAGAGGCCCGCGCATCCCTCGTTGGATCGGAGAATTTTCAAAATGACGGAAAATTGCGCATCACTCGTTAAGTCGCAAAATCTTCAAAGTCCAAAAGAGTCGCGCATCACTCTTCGGATCGAAGAATTCTCTAAGACCGAAAGAGTCGCGCATCACTCGTAGATTCGAGAAATATTTAAAACTACGGAAAAATCGCGCATCACTTATTGTGTCGCGAGATCTTCAGAGTCCGAAAAAGTCGCACATCACTCGTTGAAACGAAGAATTGTCAAAGTTGACACTGTCAGGGGGGGTCAGAGGGGGGTCAGAGGGGGGTCAGGGGGGGTCGAAGAAGCCCAGGGGGGTTCGAGGGGGCGTCAGAGAGATTCGGGAGGGTTCAGGGGGGTTCAGAGGGGGTCAGCGGGGTTGAGGAGTGGTCAGGACGGGTCATGATGGGTCGGAGGGGTCAAAGGGGGACGAAAGAGGTCAGTGGGGTTCAGAAAGGGTCAGGGGAGGTCTAAGATGGTCAAGGGGGGTCACGGGTGGTCAGAGGGGGTCAGGGGGGGTCAGAGGGAGGTCCGGTGGGGTCAGGATGTGTCAGAGGCGGTCAGGGAGGGGCGAGGGGAGGCAGGGGGAGTCAGAAGGGGTCAGAAGGGGCCGGGGGGGTCGGAGAAGGTCAAGGGGGGTCAGGGGGGGTCAGAGAGGTTCTAGAGGGCGGCAGGGGAGGTCAGGGATGTTCAGGAGGGGTCAGAGGGGGTCAGGGGAGGTCAGGCGGTGTCACGGAGGGTTAGGGGGGGTCAAGGGGGTTCAGGGGTTGTCAGCGCAGGTCAAGGGTTCAGAAAGGGTCAGGGGGGGTCTAAGGGGGTCGAGGGGGGTCTTGGCGGGTCATAAGAGGTCAGGGGGTCAGGGGGGGTCAGGGGGGGTCAGAAGGTATCAGAACGGTCCAGGAGGGGTCAGGGGGCTTCAGAGGAGGTCAAGGGGGTCAGGGGGGGTCAGAGAGGTTCTAGAGGGTCGCAGGAGGGGTCAGGGGTGGTCGGGAGTGGTCAGAGGGGGTCAGGGGGGGGTCAGAAGATGTCATGGGGGTCAGGGCGGGTCAGGGTGTTCAAAAGGGGACGAAAAAGGTCAGAGCGGGTTTAGGGAAATCAGAGGGGGTCAGGGAGGGTCGGAAGGGGACAGGAGGGGTCAGGTAAGGTTCAAGGGCGATCAGGAGGGTCATGGGGGTCTAAGGGGTCAAAGGGGGCCAAGGGGGGTCAAGAGGGGTCAAGAACGTCAAGGGACGGTCAGGTGGGGGTCAGAGGGGTCAGGAGGTGTCAGGGGGGTTTAGAGAGGGTCAGAGGGGTCAGGGCGGCCCAGAGAGGGTTTGAGGGGGGCAGACGGGGGTCAGGGGTGGTCAGGGTGGGTCATGATGGGTCGGCGGGGTCAAAGGGGGTCAGGGGAAGTCAGGGGGGGTCAGGGGGGGTCTTGGGTGGGAGCACGGGCGATCAGGAAGAGTCAAAGGGGTTCAGGGAGGGTCGGGGGGGATTAGAGGAGTTCTAGAGGGGGGCAGGGGAGTTTAAAGGCGGTCAGGGCGGGTCAAAAGGGGCCGGCGGTTTTCAGGTGGGCTCGATGAAGGTCAGGGGGGTCGGAGGGGGACGAAGAAGGTCAGAGAGGGTCTAAGGGGAAGTCAGGGGAGGTCAGGGAGGGTCTAGGGGGGGACAAGGAGGGTAAGAGGGGTGTCAGGGGAGTTCGGGGGGGGGTGGGGTCAAAAGGGGTCAAGAGAGGTCGGAGGGGGTCGAAGGAGGTCGGGCGGATTGGGACGGGCAGAAGGGGTCTGGAAGGGGGCAGGGGTGGTCAGGGGAAGTCACGAGTGGCCGAAGGGGGTCTCAGGGGGTCAGAGGGGGTTTGGGGGGGTTTAGAGGGGGGTCGAAGGGGTTCGGCGTGGATCGAGGGGGTTGAAGGGGGACGAAAGAGGTCATAAAGGGTCTGAGGGGGGTCAGGGGCGCCTAAAGGAGGTTGGGGGTTTCAGAAGGTTCATAGGGGGGTCATGGAGGGTCGAAAAGTGGCCAGAAAGGCTAATGGCAGCACCTGGGGGGGGGTCAGGGGGGGTCTAGGGGGTTTTAGTGGGCTCAGGGGCGGTAAGGGTGTCAGGAAGGGGTAAGAGCGGTCAGGGGGGGTCGGAGAGGGTCAGTGGGGGTCAGAGGGTCTCAGAGTGGGTTTAGAGGGGGGCACCGGTGGTCAGGGGTGGTCAGAAGAAATCAGAGGGGGTCAGGGGGAGTCGGAAGGGGTCAAAGGGGTTCAGAAAGGGTCAAGGGGGGCCAAGGGGGGTTGGTGGGGTCGAAGAGGGACGGAGGAGCTCAGAGAGGGTCTAAGGGGGGTCGAAGAGAATCAAGGGTGATCGGCGGGGGTCAGGGGGGGTCAGAAAGAGTCAGAGGGGGTCTAGGGGGGTCAGGGGGGGTCAGGGGTAGTCATAGAAATCTGAGGGGGTCAGCGGGGATTGAAGAGAGCCAGGGGGGTCAGAAAGGGTCAGGGGGGGTCTAGTGGGGTCAATCAGGGTCAGGGGGGTTAAAGGGGGGCAGGGGGACGGGGGAGGGGCAGGGGTGGGCAGAGGGGGTCAGGGAAAGTCAAAAGGGGTCAGGAGGGGTTGAGGGGGGCGGTCGGGGCTGGTTAAAGGGGGTCAGAAGGCAACAGCGAAGCCCAGGGGGGCCGGGGGGGTCAGGGGAGGTCGGAGGGGGTCAGGGGTGGTTGGAGGGAGAAAGGGAGGGTTCAGGAGGGGTCGAAGAAGGTCGCGGAGGGTCAGAAGGGGTCGAAGGGGGTATACAGGGGGGTGGGGGTGGTCGGGAGTGATCGGGAGAGGTCATAAGGGGGTCGGGGAAGTTTTGGGGAGGTCAGGGCGGGTCAAAGGGGGTCAGAAGAGGTCAGGGAAGTCCAGGGGGGTTTGAGGGGGGTCAGGGGGGTATAGAGGCGGTCAGGGGGGGTCAGAGGGAGGGAGGAAGGGGTCAGGGGGGGTCGGGAAGGGTCAAGGGGAGCCAGGGGAGGTAAGGGTGGGTCAGAGAAGGTCAGTGACGGCCCGAAGGGGTCAGAAGGGGTCAAGGGGGGTTAAAAGAGGTCAGGGAGGGTCAGGAGGGGTCAGAGGGGGTCGAGAGGGGGGCAGGAAAGGTCAGGGTTGATCAGGAGGGGTCATAAGGGGGTTAGGTAAGTTTAGGGGCGGTCAGGGCGGGTCAAAGGGGGTCAGAAGGGGCAGCGAAGCTCGGGGGGGTCGGTGGGGTCAGAAAGGGACGGAGGAGCTCAGAGAGGGTCTAGGGGGGGTAAAGGAGGGGTCCAGGGAGGTCGAAGGAAGTCAGGGGGTGGCTAGGGGGATCGAGGGGGGTCAGAGGAGTTCGGCGAGGGTCAGGGGAGGCCAGGGAAGGTAAGGGGGTTCAGGGAAGGTAAGGGGGGGTCAGGGAAGGTCGGAGGGGGGTCGAAAGGGGTCAGGAGGGGCCGAGGGGGGTCGTAGGAGGTCAGGGGTGTTCGGAAAGGGTCATTAGGGGGTCAGAGTAGCTCAGTGGCGGTCAGAGCGTGTCAAGGGGGGTCAGAAGGGGTCAGCGGAGTCCGGGGAGGTCGGAGGGGTCAAAGGGGAACGAAGGAGCTCAGAGAGGGTCGGAGGGGGGTCAAGAAGGATCAAGGGGGTCAGTCGAGGTCAGGGGGGTTCAGGGGGTTCAGGGAGATTCAGAAGGGTCGGAGGGGGTTCAGGGGGGGTCATCGGTGGTCGGGGGTGGTCAGGAGAAATCAGAGGGGGTCAGGGGGAGTCGGAAAGGGGCAGGGGGGGCCGGAAAGGGTCAAGGGGGGTCTAGTGGGGTCAATCGCGGTCAGGGGTGGTCAGGGGGGGGCGGGGGGGTCAGAAGGGGTCGAACGGGGTCTACAGGGGGGCAGGGGCGGTCAGGAGTGATCGGGAGGGGTCATAGGGGGTCAGGGAAGTTTAGAGGCGGTCAGGGCGGGTCAAAGGGGGTCAGAAGGAGTCAGGGAAGCCCAGGGGGGTCGGGAGGGTCAGGGGGGTTCAGAGGGGGTCAGGGGGGGTTAGAAGGGGAAAGGGAGCGGTCAGGGGGGGGCGGGATAGTTCAAGGGGGGCCAGGGGACGTAAGGGTGGGTCAGGAAAGGTCTGAGGCGGCCAGAAGGCGTCAGTAGGGGTTTAGGGGGGTCGAAAGAGGTCAGGGAGGGTCGGGGGTTCAGAGGGGGTCTAAAGGGGAACGGGGGAGCTCAGGAGTGATCGGGAGGGGTCATTCGGGGGTTAGGGAAGTTCAGGGGTGGTCGGGGCGGGTCAAAGTGAGTCAGAAGGGGCAGGCAAGCCCAAGGGGGTCAGGGAGGATCAAGGGGGATCGGCAGGGGTCAGGGGGGGTCTAGGGGGGTCAAGGGGGGTCGAAGGGGGTTTAGGGAGGGTCGGAGGGGGGTCAAGAAGGATCAAGGGGGTCAGTCGAGGTCAGGGGGGTTCAGGGGGTTCAGGGAGATTCAGAAGGGTCGGAGGGGGTTCAGGGGGGGTCATCGGTGGTCGGGGGTGGTCAGGAGAAATCAGAGGGGGTCAGGGGGAGTCGGAAAGGGGCAGGGGGGGCCGGAAAGGGTCAAGGGGGGTCTAGTGGGGTCAATCGCGGTCAGGGGTGGTCAGGGGGGGGCGGGGGGGTCAGAAGGGGTCGAACGGGGTCTACAGGGGGGCAGGGGCGGTCAGGAGTGATCGGGAGGGGTCATAGGGGGTCAGGGAAGTTTAGAGGCGGTCAGGGCGGGTCAAAGGGGGTCAGAAGGAGTCAGGGAAGCCCAGGGGGGTCGGGAGGGTCAGGGGGGTTCAGAGGGGGTCAGGGGGGGTTAGAAGGGGAAAGGGAGCGGTCAGGGGGGGGCGGGATAGTTCAAGGGGGGCCAGGGGACGTAAGGGTGGGTCAGGAAAGGTCTGAGGCGGCCAGAAGGCGTCAGTAGGGGTTTAGGGGGGTCGAAAGAGGTCAGGGAGGGTCGGGGGTTCAGAGGGGGTCTAAAGGGGAACGGGGGAGCTCAGGAGTGATCGGGAGGGGTCATTCGGGGGTTAGGGAAGTTCAGGGGTGGTCGGGGCGGGTCAAAGTGAGTCAGAAGGGGCAGGCAAGCCCAAGGGGGTCAGGGAGGATCAAGGGGGATCGGCAGGGGTCAGGGGGGGTCTAGGGGGGGTCAAGGGGGGTCGAAGGGGGTTTAGGGAGGGTCAGGAGGGGTCAGGGGGGGGTTAAGGGTTGTGAGAAGGTTCCAAGGGGGTTCGGGAAGGGTCAGGAAATGGCCAGGGGGGAATCAGGGTCGGTCAGGGAGGGTCAGAGGGGTTTTCAGGGGGTTCAGAGGGGATCAGAGGGGGTCAGGGGTAGTCAGGAGAAATCAGGGGGGGTCAGGGGGGGTCAGAAAGAGTCAGGGGAGGTCCAGCGGGGTTGAGCGGCGTCAGGGCGAGTCAGGGGGGGAGGCGGAGGGTGCGGGGGTCTCAGGGCCGGCCAAAGGGAGTTGAGGGAAGTCCAAAGGGGCCAGGAGGGGTCGAGTGGGGTCGGAGGAGGTCGGGGAGGGTCAGAAGAGGTCGAAGAGGGTCTACACGGGGGCAGGGGTGGACAGGGGTGGTCAGGGGATGAGAGAGGTCAAAAAGGGCCTAAGGGAGGTCAGGTCGGTTCAGGAGGGGTCAAAAAGGGTCAAGGGGGGTCTAGTGGGGTCACGCGTGGTCAACGGGGGTCAGGCGGGGTCAGGGAAAGTCAGCGGTGGTCTAGGGGGGTCATGGAGGATCAACGGAGGTCAGCAGTGGTCAGGGGGGGTCAGGGGGGTCAGCGGGGGTCGGGGAGGGTCAGGGGTGTACGCGGGGTTCGGGGGGGTCAGGGGGGGTTGAGGGGGCTCGGAAGGTGTCGGAGGCGGTCTACAGGGGGGCAGGGGCGGTCAGGAGTGATCGGGAGGGGTCATAGGGGGTCAGGGAAGTTTAGAGGCGGTCAGGGCGGGTCAAAGGGGGTCAGAAGGGGTCAGGGAAGCCCAGGGGGGTCGGGAGGGTCAGGGGGGTTCAGAGGGGGTCAGGGGGGGTCTAGGGGGGTCAAGGGGGGTCGAAGGGGGTTTAGGGAGGGTCAGGAGGGGTCAGGGGGGGGTTAAGGATTGTGAGAAGGTTCCAGGGGGGTTCGGGAAGGGTCGGAAAATGGCCAGGGGGGAATCAGGGTCGGTCAGGGAGGGTCAGAGGGGTTTCGAGGGGGTCCAGAGGGGATCAGAGGGGGTCAGGGGTAGTCAGGAGAAATCAGGGGGGGTCAGGGGGGGTCAGAAAGAGTCAGGGGAGGTCTAGCGGGGTTGAGCGGTGTCAGGGCGAGTCAGGGGGGGAGGCGGAGGGTGCGGGGGTCTCAGGGCCGGCCAAAGGGAGTTGAGGGAAGTCCAAAGGGGCCAGGAGGGGTCGAGTGGGGTCGGAGGAGGTCAGGGAGGGTCAGAAGAGGTCGAAGAGGGTCTACACGGGGGCAGGGGTGGTCAGGAATGGTCAGGGGATGAGAGAGGTCGAAAAGGGCCTACGGGAGGTCAGGTCGGTTCAGGAGGGGTCAAAAAGGGTCAAGGGGGGTCTAGTGGGGTCACGCGTGATCAACGGGGGTCAGGCGGGGTCAGGGAAAGTCAGCGGTGGTCTCGGGGGGTCAGGGGGGTCAGCGGGGGTCGGGGAGGGTCAGGGGTGTCCGCAGGGTTCGGGGGGGTCAGGGGGGGTTGAGGGGGTTCGGAAGGTGTCGAAGGGGGGTCAGAAGGGGTCAGGAGGAGTCGAGGGGGTTCGAAAGAGGTCAGGAAGGGTCAAGGGGGTCAGGAGGGGTCTAGAGGGGGGCAGGAAAGGTCAGGGCTGATCGGGAGGGGTCATTAGGGGGTCAGGGAAGTCTGGTGGCAGTCAGGGCAGGTCAGAGGAGGTAAGAAGGGGTCAGGGAAGCCCAGGAGGGGTCGGTAGCGTCGAAGAGGGACGGAGGAGCTCAGAGAGGGTCTTAGGGGGGCCAAGGAGGGGTCCGGGGGGATCGAGGGGGGTCGAGGGTGGTCAGAGGAGTTCGGCGAGGGTCAGGGGGGGCCAGGTAAGGTGAGGGGCGGTTAGGAAAGGTCGGAGGGGGGTCAAAAGGGGTCAGGAGGGGTCGAGGGGGGTCGTAGGAGGTCAGGGGTGGTCAAAAGGGGTCATAAGGGGGTCAGAGAAGCTCAGGGGCGGTTAGAGTGGGTCAAGGGGGGTCACGAGGGATCAAGGGGGTCTGGGCGGGTCGGGGAAAGTTAGCGGGGGTCTAGGGGGGTCAAGGAGGATCAACGGGTGTCAGAAGGGGCAAGGGGGTTCAGTAGGGTTAGCGGCGGTCGGGGAGGGTCAGAGGGGGTTGAGGGGGGTCATAGGGTTTGATGGGGGGTCGGGGAGCGTTGGGTTGCGGCCAGGGGGGCTAATGGGGGCCAGAGGGGGTCAAAGGTGGTCAGATGGGGTCAGAAGGGGTTGGGGGGGTTCGGAGGAGGTCAGGGGTGGTCAGGGGGGGTCAGGGGGAGTCAGGAGGTATCACAGGGGGTCAGGGAGGGTCGGGGGGATTCAAAGGGGTCAGAGGGGGTCCAAAGGGGGGCAGGGGAAGTCGGAGGGGGTCGGAGGGGGACGAAGGAGGTCGAGAGGGTTAGCAGGGGTCAGGGGGGGTCAGGAAGGGTTCATGGGGGTCTAGGGGGGGGGTCCAGAAAAGTCAGGGGGGGTCAAGATGGGTCAGGGGGGGTCAAGCTGGGTCAGGGGGGGTCAGGAGGGGTCAGGGGGGCCCGGGCCGGTCGGGGGGGGGGCCGTTGGGGGTCAGGGTTGGCCAGGGGGGGTCGGAGGAGGTTAAGTGGGCGGCAGGCGGGGTCGGGGGTGGTCAGGAGAAATCAAAGGAGGTCATGATGGGTCAGAAGGGGCGAGGGGGGTCAGGAAGGGTCAGGAGGGGTCTAGGAGGGTCAGGGGGGTCTAGGGGGATTAAGGAGGATTAAGAAGGGTCAGCAGGGGTCAGGGGGGTCAGGAGGGGGTTGTGATGGGGGTTCAAATAGGTCAAAAGGTTTCAGCGCGGGTCGGGTAGGGTCGGGGGGTGGCCAGAGGGGCTACTGAGGGTCGGAGGGGGTCAGAAAGGGTCAGAGGGGGTCAGGGGGCTCAGGAGCTGTCAGGGGGGTTCGGGAGGGTCAGGGGGGTCAGAGAGGGTCAGAGAGGGTCGGGGATGGCCAGTGAAAGTAAGGACGGGTCAGGGGAGGTCAGGAGGGCCAACAGGGTTTTGAAGGGAGGCAGGGAAGGTCGAAGGTAATTGTAAGGGGTCATAAGGGGGTCAGGGAAGTTTAGGGTTGGTCAGGACGGGTCGAGGGGTGGTCGGAAGGGGTCAGTGGGGCTCAGGGTGTTATCGGGGTCGAAGGGGGACGAAAGAGCTCAAAAAAGGTCTAAGGTTGGTCGGGGGGGGGGGGGGTCAGGGGGGGGACAGGGGAGCCAAAAAAGATCAGAGGGTGATCAGGGGGGGGTCAGGGGGGTTCAGAAAGGGTCAAGGGGGGTCTAGGGGGTTTTAAAGGGGGTCAGGCGCGGTCAGGCGTAGTCAGGGGGTGGTGAAGGGGGTCCAGTGGAGCTTGCGAGGGAGAGCAGGGGGTGGTCAGCAGGTGTCAAGAGGGGTCGGCGAGGGTCAGGGGGTGGCCAGGGGGGGTCAGAAAGGGTCAGAAAAAGTCGCGGGGCGGTTTAAAAGGAGGTCAGAGGGGGCAAGGGGCAGTCAGGGGGGGTGACAGGGGCGCATCGGGGTGGAGAGGGACGAAGGAAGTCAGAAAGGGTCAAGGGGGGTAAGGGAGGGGCCACGGGGGGTCAGATGGTATCAGGGAGGTTCGGAGAGAGTCAGGGGGTGGCCAGGGGGGCTAATGGGGGCCAGAGGGGGTCAGAGGGGGTCAGAAGGGTTCAAAGGGGGTCAGGAGGGTTCGGAGGAGGTCAGGGGTGGTCAAGGAGGATCAAGGAGGGTTAGCAGGTGTCAGGGGGGGGCCAGGAAGGGTTTAGAGGGGGTCTAGGCGGGAACGAGGAAGGTCAAGGGGGGTCATGAGGGGTTGGGGGGGGTCGGGGGAGGCCCAGGGGCGGAGTGAGGGAATTCAGAAGGTTTTAGGGGGGTTCGGGGGAGGTCGGAAAGTGGCCAGGGGGGCTGATGGAGGCCGGAGGGGGCAAGGGGGGGGTCGGGGGGGGTTCGGAGGTGGTCAGGGGTGGTCAGGGGGGGTCAGGGGGAGTCAGGAGGTATCACGGGGATGGGAGGGTCGGGGGGATTCGAAGAGGTCGAAGGGGGTCCAGAGGGGGGCAGGGGGAGTTGGAGGCGGTCGGAGGGGGACAAAGGAGGTCAAAAGGGTCAAAGGGGGTTCAGAGGGGGCCAGGGCGGGTTAGGAGTGCCAGAAGGGGTCAGAGGGGGTCAGGGGGGGTCAGAGGGGGTCGGAAGGGGTCGGTGGGGTTCGGAGGAGGTCAGGGGTGGTCAGGGGGGGGTCAGGGGGTGTCAGGAGGTATCACGGGGGGTTGGGAGGGTCGGGGGGATTCGAAGAGGTCGGAGGGGGTCCAGAGGGGGGCAGGGGGAGTTGGAGGGGGCAGAGGGGGACAAAGGAGGTCGAGAGGGTCAAAGGGGGTTTAGAGGGGGCCAGGGCGGGTTAGGAGTTGTCAAGAGGGGTCAGAGGGGGTCAGGGGGGGTCAGAGGGGGTCGGAAGGGGTCGGGGGGGTTCGGAGAAGGTCAGGGGTGGTCTGGGGAGGTCAGGGGGAGTCTAGAGGTATCACGGGGTTCAGGGAGGGTCGGGAGGATTCGAAGAGGTCAAAGGGGGTCCAGAGGGGGGCAGGGGTAGTCGGAGGGGGCCGAAGGGGGATGAAGGAGGTTGAAGGGGGTTTAGCGGGGGCCAGGGCGGTTCAGGGGTGTTCAGGAGGGGTCAGAGGGGGTCAAGGGGGGTCAGAGGGGGTCAGAGGGGGTCTGAAAGTTGTCAGGGGCTGTCAGGGGGGGTTAAGGCAGGTCAGCGGGGGTCTAGGGAGGTCAAGAAAGATCGTGGGGGTCAGCAGGGGTCTGGAAGGGTCAGGGGGGCGGGTTGAAGGGGCGTTTCGAAGGGGTCAAAAGGTTCCAGGGCGGGTCAGAGAGGCTCTAGGGGCGGCCAGGGGTCTGATGAAGCCCGGAAGGGGGTCAGGGGGGGGTCAGAAGGGGTCAGGAGGGGTCAGAGAGGGCCAGGGCGGGTCGGGGGGTGGCCGTGGGTCGTCAGGGTTGGTCATGGGGGGTCAGAAGGGTTCGGAGGAGGTCAGGGGTGGTCAAGGAGGATCAAGGAGGGTTAGCAGGTGTCAGGGGGGGCCAGGAAGGGTTTAGAGGGGGTCTAGGCGGGAACGAGGAAGGTCAAGGGGGGTCAAGAGGGGTTAGGGGGGGTCGGGGGAGGCCCAGGGGCGGAGTGAGGGAAGTCAGAAGGTTTTAGGGGGGTTCGGGGGAGGTCGGAAAGTGGCCAGGGGGGCTGATGGAGACCGGAGGGGGCAAGGGGGGGTCGGGGGGGTTCGGAGGTGGTCAGGGGTGGTCAGGGGGGGTCAGGGGGAGTCAGGAGGTATCACGGGGGTTGGGAGGGTCGGGGGGATTCGGAGAGGTCAAAGGGGGTCCAGAGGGGGGCAGGGGGAGTTGGAGGGGGTCGGAGGGGGACAAAGGAGGTCAAAAGGGTCAAAGGGGGTTCAGAGGGGGCCAGGGCGGGTTAGGAGTGCCAGGAGGGGTCAGAGGGGGTCAGGGGGGGGTCAGAGGGGGTCGGAAGGGGTCGGTGGGGTTCGGAGGAGGTCAGGGGTGGTCAGGGGGGGTCAGGGGGTGTCAGGAGGTATCACGGGGGGTCAGGGAGGGTCGGGAGGATTCGAAGAGGTCAAAGGGGGTCCAGAGGGGGGCAGGGGTAGTCGGAGGGGGTCGGAGGGGGATGAAGGAGGTTGAAGGGGGTTTAGAGGGGGCCAGGGCGGGTTAGGGGTGTTCAGGAGGGGTCAGAGGGGGTCACGGGGGGTCGGAGGGGGTCAGAGGGGGTCTGAAAGTCGTCAGGGGCTGTCAGGGGGGTTAGGGCAGGTCAGCGGGGGTCTAGGGAGGTCAAGAAAGATCGTGGGGGTCAGCAGGGGTCTGGAAGGGTCAGGGGGGCGGGTTGAAGGGGCGTTTCGAAGGGGTCAAAAGGTTCCAGGGCGGGTCAGAGAGGCTCGAGGGGCGGCCAGGGGTCTGATGAAGCCCGAAAGGGGGTCAGGGGGGGTCAGAAGGGGTCAGGAGGGGTCAGAGAGGGCCAGGGCGGGTCGGGGGGTGGCCGTGGGTCGTCAGGGTTGGTCATGGGGGGTCAGAAGGGGTCGGAGGAGGTTGAGCGGGTGGCAGGGGGGGTCAAGGGTGGTCAGAAGAAATCAAAAAAGGTCATTAGGGGTCGGAAGGTGTCAGAGGGGGTCAAGAAGGGTCAGAAGGGGTCTAGGAGGGTCGAGGGCGGTCAGGGGGGATCAGGCGGGGTCGGAGAGGGTCGAAGGGGAACGAAGAAGGTCAGAGAGTGTCTGAGGGGGAGCGGGAAGAGTCAAGGGGGGTCGGGGATAGTCAAGGGGGGTCAGGGATGGTCAGGGGGAGTCCAGGGGGTTTTAGGAGGATCAAGGGGGTTCAGCAGCGGTTAGGAAGGGTCAGGGGGGTGTTGGAGGGGAGGTTCAAAAAGGTCAGAAGCTTTCAGGGCGGGTCAGAGAGGGTCAGGGGATGGCCAGGGGCGCTAATGCGGTCCGAAGGGGGTCAAGGGGGATCAGGGGGGTTCAGCGCGGGGTCAGCGGGGGTCAAAAGGTGTCAGAACGTGTCCGGGTGGGTCTAGGAGGGTTGAAGGGGGTCAGGGGGGGTCAGGCGGGGTCAGGGGGTGTTAAAGGGGGTCCAGTGGAAATTGCGTGGGGAAGCAGGGGGTGGTCAGCAGGTGTCAGGAGGGGTCGGGGAGGGTCAGGGGGTGGCCAGGGGGGGTCAGAAAGGGTCAG